>NC_091118.1:202011600-202301600 GCF_040183065.1 Periplaneta americana | reverse complement strand
AAGACCAGCAACAACCAGTTCTGAAGAAGGCTCATAACAGGCCGAAACATGTTAACCAGGTACGATAGAATTTAACACGAGTAAGACATATAATAGATATTCCGAAATAAATTCAATATTGAATTTAACATATTTAACATAAATCTTTTTAGTCATTTACGACGCACGGAAGATTCCTTTGCGGCTCCGTAATTGAATCCATGCATTTCCAGTCTCGACTCAGCCACTCTATGTAAAGAGAAACTATCTTTTATATTGTTTTATGTCTTCTTTGGTACCGCTTTCAGAGTGAGGGATTCTGGATATTTGCAAAAAAATTACGAATACACATTTTTAACACGTTTTACAGAGTTTTTATTCTGTAATACGTTTACTATAGAAAAATTCTCTGTCTAATACTATAAAGTAAAGAACCATAACTGGCACTAATGTGCGGTCACGCGCTGTTCGCCGTAAGAGTGACTGAGTTTGTACGGGAGGAGGTAGCTTAAGTGCCGGTAAATTATCGCGTCAGTGTGCTTTGTAAACTACTCTCAAGTTACAGATGGATTTCTCTGTAGAAACTAAGGCAGTTTAGGGGAGTATATAGGTGATTCACAAAGTTCTCCCCCGGTTTATGGAGGTGATTCCTGAGGTTATTTGGAACCAAACATTTTAATAAATTAAAGGGATCACATTCATAATTACGGAGTTACGATAATTGAAAACGACAGAAAAAAATTATTTAATGATTTCACTAACAAGTTATTTTATTTTATTCTATTTGTTATTTTATTTCATTAGTTATTTTATTTTATTTGTTATTTTATTTTATTAATTATTTTATTTTATTTGTTATTTTATTTTATTTTATTTGTTATTTTATCTTATTTGTTATTTTATTTTATGTTATTAGTTATTTTATTTTTATTTTTCCTTTCTCTGTTCTTGTTATTCTCAACTATAATGTATTTATTTATGTACATAACGTTTACTAAATTATAAAAAAAAACTAACAAAATTTTAAAAATAACTAAAATACAAACAATTGATTGTTAATGTATCAGTCTCTTTCATTTAGAGTGGATTTAAATTGCAATTTCGAAAATGCCTTTCTCAAAATTTAAAAAATAACTAAAATACAAACAATTGATTGTTAATGTATCAGTCTCTTTCATTTACAGTGGATTTAAATCACATTTTTCGAAAATGCCTCCCTGAATCTCAAGGCAACGGTCCGCACGGGTGTGAACCGCTCGTGTAGCATTTCGCAGCTTCACACGTTCATTCCTTATTGTCGCCGCGGCATCCAGAATGCGTTGAAGCAACTCTTTGCGTGTTTGTACCTTAACCTGATACATGATGTCTTTCATCCACTCCCAGATGCGACTATCAACAACGTTATGGCAACAAACATGCTTAGCGCTCCATTCACTATGACGCGTTTCGAAAATGTGTGGTAACTCCGTAACTATGAATGTGATCTCATTATACGTGGTAAGGTTTAACTTGTCTCAGTAGCAATAAAACCAAGTCCCTTCAAATGAGGGTGGAGATTATAGGAGGGTTGTAAATTTTCAGGATTCCTTTCAAAACCTTGTTACTGTACAGGCTGCCGGAACTCAGTTTCTTGAAAGATAAGCTCAGTGACGGAACTATACAGTACGAAGAGAGATATTTTGTTATTTTATTTTGCGCTACAGAATGTAGCAACTAGTCCCTTCCGACACTGGATGGATGGACGGCATAGCTCCACTCCCCCATCACCATAACAACACAGACGAAGTAAGACATATCTCCTTTCTCTCTCTTTTCACAGTGAGACAAGATACATCACACAGACTTTAATTTGTTTACATTTTTAGGAATCACCTCCATAAACTGGGAGATTTTCGTGAATCACCTTGTATATCTTTGGACCAATGCAAGAAATCCACATTGCGGGCCTCCATGACCATGTGGTCAGCATGTTGTAAGGTTACCGTTGAGACAATATAGAAGAATGCAAGGAATAACGGAAAATAAATTTCCAGTGCTTACGCCCGGAATCGAACTACGAACCGATTAGATGGAAAGAGCGTAAGATATTCATAGTCAAAGCGACGGATCTATACTTCGTTCTAAAATGTATAAATTTACCCGATTCCTCTGCGGTTGCCAGTTCCCTTCAGTATCAGTCCTGTCCGTGAAGATCATCGAGTCTTTCCGGGGAAGATAAGCGAGATGTTATCTCAAGGCTTTATGAATGATCCACAGGCACGAGGCGCTGGGAATTCCAGAAGGCAAGCCGTCTTGACAGGCGGAAATTATGAGCACGCAACTCCATCAATCTTTCTTCACGCACACACGCACAAACGCATGCAGGGAACCTGGCTGGCTCCGGAGAGTCTAAATGCAATATTCAGAATATCTCTCGCCTGTCTCTACTTGGTCCAGCCACGTATAATTTTATTTCATCCTCGGTGTGCTATGGTTACCGTCCCTCCTTATGGAGTTATGAACTTAAATGTCACGGGTTCGAGTCCTACCTAACGAAATGGATTTTAAAGCAATGAATGACGAAGTATGTGATATTAATGGTGGTCTTATGTAGTATATATTTACTCAATATAAATGATCCCTTTTCAGTGTCACCAATTTAGTGACTATTTCGCTATTGAGGGTTTCGGGAGTAAAACACTATAAGTGGCGTTTTAGTGTTTTGAAGCTTTTAGGTAGGTAAACATTTAAACATGCACCAGTTTGTATAGATACTAGAAAAATAAAATCTGTATACTTCTGCCATCTGTTGAGGTGTTGGAAAACTACTGCATTAGACGCAGAATGTAAGATACCATATTATACGCTACATATCTCATTTTTGACCAAAATGTCAGTTACCATGTTGTACGCCCGAGGCCCCCCAAATTCTTTTAACTTTTGTATTGCTTATGGATAAACTGAGGTGAAATTTTGTCAGTTTTGGTGACCATAATATATATATTTTTTTGTTTTTTAACATTAAAATACTGCAAGCTTACACAGTTCAGGGAACCTCTCCAAAAAATTTTTATGCAGGTAGGACACTTCAATTAGCTGATTCGGACCGCCATTTTCAGACGCGGAGTGTAAGATATATTATACTCAACGTATCTCATTTTTGACCGAAATATCAGTTACCATGTTTTACGCCCGAGATCCTAAAATTCTTTTAACTTTTCTATTCCTTATGGATAAACTGAGGTGAAATTTTGTCAGTTTTGGTGAACATAATATTTTTCTTTTTTAACATTAAAATACTGCAAGCTTATACAGTTCAGGAAACCTGTCCAAAAAGTTTTATTCAGATAGGACCCTTCAATCATTTGATTCGGACCGCCATTTTCAGAAGATTACGCATTCTGGGTAGCCCTTTAAACGCACTTCGTCTCTAAATGCTGAAATCCATTTTTCTTACTATTGCTTTACTAAAAATGCTATTCCTCCTTAAGATTTTGTACTATGTACATGATTTTTTTTTCTGAGAGTCTTCTTAAAATTATGCGCCGGCGTAGCTCAGTTGGCTGCCGGTCCAGACTTGCGCTCCGCCGTGGGTTCGATCCCCGCTTGGGCTGATTACCTGGTTGGTTTTTTTCCGACGTTTTTCCCAACCGTACGGCGAATCAGTTTCTCTCAGCCCCAAACTCCATTCGCAAGGACGATTTTCGCGTTCATTTAAAATTTATCCTCTCTTTTCCCCTCTCTTTCACTTCAATTCAATCATCCCATCTTCTTTCGAGCAGCAATTCGGGTACGATCATACAAAGACAGTCTTGTCGCTATGGTTACGGCTTCAAGATTTATTTCTTCATACAATAGTAATATACGTTACAAAAGCGGTATGTTGACGTTTTCATGTTCGAGGAAAAGATTGAAAAAGCGAAACGTAGTTGAGCTTTTTTAATTTCCGAGAACATGAAAACAAACATACCGCTCGTGTATCGTACATTATTTTGTGCGAAGATCGTTTATTACATACCTGAAGGACGAATTTGTAATTAGTTGCAATGAAATCTCCATGTTGGTTTCTGTTTAATGACGGCAACTTCGGAAAACCAAAATAGCTTTCTTCAACATTGTTGCTATAAAATGTTTTCTGTGTTTACTATACTCCAGCAGGCCGTGATATACGTCTGTCTTTTTTTTCCCCCGTCTATAAATGCGAACTTAAAACAAACGGTAAGGTTATGTAATGATTTATTTTTCATTTTAATATTTTAACAATATTATTTATAAAACATATTGCAGTAATAACATCGGCATCTGGAATCTTGTTGATTTTTTCACGGCTTCCTTAATGTTACTTGTATCAGGAATGCAATAAGTTTCGTGGAGTAGTAGACTTTACTTAATTTTTGCAAATATTTAAAAACAATAATTAACAATGCAATTTAGGTGAAATTGCACTGGTAAGTTTCCAATTTCTAATTATTACTATGTTAAACGTCTCTAAAAATAATATGTTAAAAGCCTAAAGCAGTAAAATGAATGTCGCGCTTAAGCGGTAAGAAGAGGGAAATTGTTATGTGTGTTACGTTGGGAATACTGAATGTGGGATTTCACACTTACCGCGTATTGGTTCTGTGCGGAAAACAAGCAAATACGCACGATCTCGCACAAAACATTTTCCAGTTAATTTCTGATTAAATCCGCATGTTGCGGACCGCACTGAGAATAAAATAAAATAATCTGACTGCTTACGCTACTACAATGTACAAAATATGAGTCGCCCCTATCAGTTGAATTTCAGTGTGAGATCTTTTAGCATACACACGTCCCTTTCTAATGCATTATTGATTTCTCCACTCAGCTGTGAATATAGGAAGATAAAGCTACCAGAAAGTGTGTCTCCCCATGCTCCCAAGTTCTGGCACAATAGGAAGTGCTCCGAAAGCTCCAGGCCGGATGTGGGGTAGAATATAGTCTACAGGGTTCAGCGGCAGCTGCTGTGTAATTCTAAAGAACTCGCTGGTGCTCGTGATTTTCATATCACTTAGCCAAAGATGTATTTTAGTCAGCAGTGTGCTGCTTTGTGTCACAGTTGTAGATATGAATGCTAAGCTTCTACTCCCACTGCGACGGTTTTAGCAGGCCGACTCAGAAATCTGAAATAAACTGTTTTCATTGAAAAGAAGTGTAACATGCACTCCTTCGCTTTCTAGTGAAATGTACCGGTATGCAGAATAGTGGCACGGGATTCAAGGAAATCCCAATGATTGCGTGAAATGTCTGTATTCGAATTAAAGTGACAAAATACAGGGTCTGGCGAAAAGATCTGAAGGTTTTTATTCTTTTATCGAAAAGAGGCATTATTGCCATTTATTGATGCAAAAGAATCAAAATTTAGCTTTTACAGAATCTTTAAAATTGCCGGCAAATAGTGACAAATAGTACAACATGTAAGAGACTGTCGGACATTATCTAGTTTCAAAAATAAACTAAAATTACACTTTTTCAATTCGGATTCCTTTCAATTATAAGTCCTTTTCTCTGCGATAGTTTAGTAAAATATATATATATATATATATATATATCTTTTTCTTCCTTTTCCTTTTCTTTTTGTTCACTTCATCCCCAGATGAATTTATTATCACAGGTTTTTTTATTGTGGATTTTATTTAAATTCTGTGTCCACACATGTGGAGTAACGGTCAGCACGTCTGGCCGCGAAACCAGGTGGCACGGGTTCGAATCCCGGTCGGGGCAAGTTACCTAGTTGAGGTTTATCCGGGGTTTTCCCTCAACCCAATACGAGCTGGGTAACTTTCGGTTCTGGACCCCGGACTCATTTCACCGGCATTATCACCTTCATTTCATTCAGACGCTAAATAACCTGAGATGTTGATACAGCGTCGTAAAACAACCCAATAAAGTAAAATTAAATACAAATTTTTTTATTATCTTATTACATTTCATTTGTTGTATTTTTCGTTACGTTTTCCCTGTTAACTATTTGTACTAACTGGTTGCTTTTATTATATTCCAATCTTTAGATCTGTATTTTACTCTCTTTTTTCTATTATGGTATTATTTTCATGTTGTTTAGTGTCGATTTTGTTATGCTATTATTTTCTGTAATATGTTTGTATTCTGTTCTTTAACTTTTTGTTAAATTTCACTGCTTGTATACTTTGTGACCTGGTAGATTGCAAGAGAAGGCCCTATGGCCTTAACTCTGCCGGTATAAATATATACATAATTTGGCTGCGACAAATACTGCTCAAATAAGTCTGCCTATTGCAATTAATAATGAATTTGTTGATTTCATTAATGAAGACGAATTTATAACCCTAGAACTTCTATAAAGGTATTTACTTCCTTTGATCCTCGTCATCCAATAGATTTAACTAGGACTATTTTTGTGTAATAGACCTACTTCATCATTGGCCAATTGTAACGTTAATATACTCGTAAATGTGGGCGTTGTCTCATATTTCGCTTTTTTAGATTAGGTTTCTATCCTTGGATGGTGTATGCTCTGTATAGTAGGCTATAGTTAAACAGTAGCTCCATTAATATCAAGAAGACTAGCATTTTTTAGATGTCTAGTATACGATCAAAAGAATCTTCCTAACCTACTGGCAGTGATGTAGAGGTCGAATAAGAGGGAGGTTAAGCAGAGTAAGAAAGAAATAAAGTTCATAATAAAATAAATATAATATGTTTTCGTGGGATATCAGCCGAGTTAAGATTTTGGAATGCTCCAAGCTTTCGACTGCTATCTCTGCAGCCATCTT
Source organism: Periplaneta americana (assembly GCF_040183065.1). Lineage (NCBI taxonomy): Eukaryota > Metazoa > Arthropoda > Insecta > Blattodea > Blattidae > Periplaneta > Periplaneta americana. The sequence goes on along the minus strand of NC_091118.1, from coordinate 202,294,866 downwards.
CAGGGAAGTGATGTCCGAACAGAAAGTCGAAAGGTAATATAGATGTTAGGCTGTCTCAGGTGAAACGGGATTGGTTGGCGGATCGGCCAATCCGGGGCCGGGAATTGTCATCTCTCGTAAGCTCCGCCCCTCCCGGGATTCCTGTGTGAAGTTTGGCGGGCGGCGAGCCCTGTTCCGCCGGCCGGTTGGAATCGGTTGCCGTCCTCGGTCCGTGATCTTCATGACCTTGATTGTAAGAGGCCCAAGTTGGTCCAAGGCCGGTGTCCATGCCTGACTGAGCTGTAGTCCACTGTCTCTGTTAAAGTTGTTTTTCTCCAGCTTGATCTCTATGGCCTCCTTGATTGTACGATCCCAGTAGTGGCTTGATTTGTTAATGACCTTGGTGTTGTCAAACAGTATTTTATGCTCCTTTTCTATGCTGTGTTGCACCACTGCAGATTTTTCCGGGTAATACAGCCTCAGGTTCCTCTTATGTTCTTTGATTCTGTCTTCTATTGTGCGGCCAGTCTGCCCTATGTATACTTCGCCGCACTTACAGGGAATCTTGTAAATCCCTGGAGTCCTTAAGCCCTGACTGTCTTTAACGTGACGTAGATGACTCCGGATTTTCCTCTGTGGTTTAAGGATGGTTTTGATATTTACCTTCTGGAGGATTCTGCTTATTTTGTGTGACACGCTCCCGCAGAATGGAATGTTCGGACATCACTTCCCTGAAGATGGCTGAAGAGATAGCAGTCGAAAGCTTGGAGCATTCCAAAATCTTAACTCGGCTGATATCCCGCGAAAACATATTAGCGAACCAACGCCGAGAAAGCCTCAAATCATACAAAATAAATATAGCTGCTGCATGTTTCGTGAACTACATTGAAATGTAGAGGGTAGAATCATTTTATCCTGCTAAGAGATCTTGCTGAAATGATCGGGAGACTACAAAATCCTGTAGGCCTCTTATTTTATCAGTAATATCTTTTGGTCTTTCTTTAGGAACTGTAATTTTTGCGCTCTCTCCAGACAATATGGAGTGAATCACGCATATAAATACTGTATATACAGCCATCACTCAGCAAATCATAGAAATGAAGATCTAATTTGAGATATTCTCTACGTCTACTTATATGACCCCAAAAGGTTTGAGTTTCATATCATCAATAGGCTATATCAATATATTAGTGACTTGTTTTAGTAAGTCTTAAAAGTTTTTAATAACCAATTATAGAGACGTTATAAAAATTACATAAATGAAGATCGACATATTGTTGTCATTATGATGTCACAGAATTTGTTCTGATTTGCTCTAAATATGTCAGAAATCCTGCAGGCTATGGGCTTCGTGTAATATTGCTTATTGTAGTGTATGTGTTTTGTTTTAGTATGAAAAGCCATTAGTTCTCAAAACTGACGACAGATGGATTTTGAAAAATAGGAAAATTATGTAGGAAAATTGACATTTCACTGAAAACTACTATTTTTCTGAAAATGTTTGGGTTACAAGCTTCAAAATGAGGAGTCATTCATTAAAATCCGTTCAGCCGTTTTCCCGTAATTTCCATTACCAGTTCAAATTACATATATATATATATATATATATATATATATATATATATATATATATAGATTTATTATAGAAGCACTCTGTATATGCCATGACGACAGTATTATTTAGAGAAACACTCCGTATATGTAATGATGATTCATTTAATAATATTATAACTTAGTTTAAATTTTATGACTGATATGAATGGGCATGTTTAGAGCAGAGGGAAGTGGAGTGAAGTTGTTTGAAGAAGCCGACCAGAAGCTCCGGGGAGGCGACTGCATAATTTATGCCGTCAGGTGTGATAGCAAATCGGATTGCAGTCGGTAATTCGAGCATTCAAGATACTATCACGCTGGAAGCCTTCCAAGCCGCAAGCCAGCCTGTTTTCGAGTTGCAGTTCAATCGTAAATAATATTTTGACAAATGCAGTTTCAAACTCGTTATTGCTTCACCGCCTTCTAAACACAAGGAAAGGGCGTTTCGTTCGCCCGTTTACACATAACTTGTCGCAATGTGGGTCTGCTGTTTCTCATACCGAGGACTGAATTTAAACTTTACCCTGTACATATTTATTTGTTTTAAAATATGGTCTTTTCATTCCAGCCAATTCTTCCATTCATCTTTGCAGTTTTGTAAGCATGTGAAATATAGAAATTCTGTAATTACAAATTGAATAAACTATAGGGCATTAAACTTAATCATCATTTTCCATCGCAGGTGAGAAATACACGTAATAACCTGCCTATGATAGTGATTCTGTATTAGATGTTTCATTCTTACCGAGTAAAATTTTTTGAAAATAAATTTATACACCGCAATCCGTATTTTAGTGTCTATAATAATGTTATATTATAAAGAATATCTTATCCATATTTTCGTTTCTATGGTGATTATATGTGCTTTATTAAATTTTCGTTTCTATGGTAACGGTTTAGTTTCATTACATTTTCGTTTCTATGGTAAAGATTTTAGTTTTATTAAATTTTCGTTTCTGTGATAATGATTTAACTTTATTAAATTTTCGTTTCTATGGTAAAGATTTTAGTTTTATTAAATTTTCGTTTCTGTGGTAATGATTTTAATTTCAATAAATATTCATTTCTATGGTAAAGATTTTAGTTTTATTAAATTTTCGTTTCTATGGTAAAGATTTTAATTTTATTAAATTTTCGTTTCTGTGGTAATGATTTTAGTTTCATTAAATTTTCGTTTCTATGGTAGAGATTTTAGTTTCATTAAATTTTCGTTTCTATGGCAGAGATTTTAGTTTTATTAAATTTTCGTTTCTATGGTAATGATTTTAGTTTCATTAAATTTTCGTTTCTGTGGTAGAGATTTTAGTTTTATTAAATTTTCGTTTCTGTGATAATAATTTAACAATATTAAATTTTCGTTTCTATGATAAAGATTTTAGTTTTATTAAATTTTCGTTTCTGTGGTAATGATTTTAGTTTCATTAAATTTTCGTTTCTATGGTAAAGATTTTAGTTTCATTAAATTTTCATATCTGTGGTAATGATTTTAGTTTCATTAAAATTTCGTTTCTATGGTAAAGATTGTAGTTTTATTAAATTTTCATTTCTATTTTAAAGTTTTGTTTTATTAAATTTTCGTTTCTGTGGTAATGATTTTGGTTACATTTAATTTTCGTTTCTATGGTAAAGATTTTAAGTTTATTAAATTTTCGTTTCTGTGGTAATGATTTTAGTTTCATTAAATTTTCGTTTCTGTGGTAATGATTTAGTTTCATTAAATTTTTGTTTCTATGGTAAAGATTTTAGTTTCATTAAATTTTCGTTTCTGTGGTAATGATTTTAATTTCAATAATTTTTCGTTTCTATGGTAAAGATTTTAGTTTCATTAAATTTTAGTTTCTGTGGTAAAGATTTTAATTTTATTAAATTTTCGTTTCTATGGTAATAATTTTAGTTTAATTAAATTTTCGTTTCTATGGTAAAGATTTTAATTTTATTAAATTTTCGTTTCTATGGTAAAGATTTTAATTTCATTAAATTTTCGTTTCTATGGTAAAGATTTTAGTTTCATTAAATTTTCGTTTCTGTGGTAATGATTTTAGTTTCATTAAATTTTTGTTTCTATGGTAAAGATTTTAGTTTCATTAAATTTTCGTTTCTGTGGTAATGATTTTAATTTCAATAATTTTTCGTTTCTATGGTAAAGATTTTAGTTTCATTAAATTTTAGTTTCTGTAGTAAAGATTTTAATTTTATTAAATTTTCGTTTCTATGGTAATAATTTTAGTTTAATTAAATTTTCGTTTCTATGGTAAAGATTTAAATTTTATTAAATTTTCGTTTCTATGGTAAAGATTTTAATTTCATTAAATTTTCGTTTCTATGGTAATAATTTTAGTTTAATTAAATTTTCGTTTCTATGGTAAAGATTTAAATTTTATTAAATTTTCGTTTCTATGGTAAAGATTTTAATTTCATTAAATTTTCGTTTCTATGGTAAAGATTTTAGTTTTATTAAATTTTCGTTTCTATGGTAAAGATTTTAATTTTATTAAATTGTCGTTTCTGTGGTAATGATTTTAATTTCATTAAATTTTCGTTTCTATGGTAAAGATTTTAGTTTCATTAAATTTTCGTTTCTATGGTAAAGATTTTAATTTTTATTAAATTGTCGTTTCTGTGGTAATGATTTTAGTTTCATTAAATTTTCGTTTCCATGGAAAAGATTTTAGTTTTATTAAGTTACCGTATCTGTGGTAATGATTTTAGTTTCATTAAATTTTCGTTTCTATGGTAAAGATTTTAGTTTTATTAGATTTTGTTTTGTGTGCTAATGATTTCAGTTTTATTAAATTTTCGTTTCCATGGTAAAGATTTTCGTTTATTAAATTTTCGTATCTGTGGTAATGATTTTAGTTTCTTCTGTACACTTTTATATAAATTGCAGTAATTTTTATGTTAGGCAGATATTTCGTTGTTGTTCTGCGCACCTTTCCGCAAACATCTTTACTTAGAATTCGTATTATTTTGGTACGTGTGGGAATTATTGTAGGGGTAGCTGTTCACTGTTGCAGTGCCCAACTTTTCTTAAACAAATTTGCGCTGGATTTCTTCCGTATATTTTCGCCCTATGGTTGTGAATTTCATGTTCGACATTCCTTTCGGAAACCTGCACGTACCGGAAGCAAGTAAGTACCCCGATTACATAACGTTATAGGCATTGTTTCAGACTGACATATAACTTTATCACTTCCTTAGTTCTCACAATCTGACATCTTTATTGAGTGTCGATGTCACAGCTCGTCATTGTTTGGCGTGTGACAGTACATTTCCTGAACCAATTCTTCAGTTCACACGCATAACCCCACCCATCCAAGGCAAGAATATCTTATCTAACAGGCAACGAGTTATGATAATATGTAGTATGTATTTATTTTATTTATGATAGCGTATCTAGCATCAAATGCGTCCACGCCTGTGGAGTAACGGTCAGCGCGTCTGGCAGCGAAACCAAGTGGCCCGGGTTCGAATCGCAGTCGGGGAAAGTTATCTGGTTGAGGTTTTTTCCGGGGTTTTCCCTCAACCCAAAAAGAGCAAATGCTGGGTAACTTTCGGCGTTGGACCCCGGACTCATTTCACCGGCATTATCACCTTAATATTATTCAGACGCTAAATAACCGAGATGTTGGTACAGCGTCGTAAAATAACACAATAAAATAAAATAAAATGAAAATAAAAGCATAAAATGCAAGGGACCGGATTCTAGCCTCATATTCTAAACCAGCCATTTTCAACCAGTGTGCTGCAAGAAAGTGAAAATAGTAAAGGTTGTAGCAAAAATTGGCAAAGTAAAAGTGAAAGAATGTTTGGCCTTAGCAAAGCAAATGAACTCTAAATTAATATACGCACATTGTTATCTTCATAAAGAAGCAATTGTTTCAAAATCACTAGTTTCTGAGTCTGCAGTATTGCAGCAAGTGATGAAAATTGTTAATTACACAAAAAGAAGGCCACTAAAAACAAGATTATTTCATATCTTCGTCCTGCAATGGATTCTAAATACACTCGGCCGGCCTCTAGTTATTTTCTTTCATTGGGGAGCTGGTGTGTCCCCATGTGTTATTCTGTGTTGTTTCAAACGGTTGTCTTGCAACATATCAACAAAAAAGGCGTAGGAAAAGAAAAAGAGAATGTGACAGAAATAAATAAATGTGGAAGAAAGAAACGTGAAACAAGAAAGAAATACATCAGTATAATAGAAAAAAAAAGAAAGAAAGAGGATTCGTAACTAAGGAGAAAAGATTAAGAGAAGGAAAGAAAGATAATAGAAAGAAATTTGTCAGTAAAACTAAGAAAGAAAGAATCAATGAAAAGAAAGACTCAGGTAGAAGTGAATAAAGATTGGAAGAAGGAAAGGAAAATGAAAGTAAATAGTACGTCAATAAGTATAGAGTACGAAGTAATGGATTGAGGTACAAAAAAGTACAGAGAAAAAAAGGAAAAACAGAGAAAGAAAAACGTAAAAAATATATCTAAATTACAATACAAGGAAAATAAGAATGACAAAACAAACAGAAGACAGGAAATAAGGAAGTGAAAATAAAAGAGATTACAAAACAGAGTAAAGAAAAGAAATAAGAAAAGAAACAGAAGAAACGAAGGAAAGAGAATAACGAAAATAAATGGAGAAAACAAAAGAGAAGATAAAAAATGAAAAAGAGAACAAACAAAAGAGGGAGAAAATAAAAGAAAGGAAAATAAAAGGGGAAAAGAAAAAAAAACAAAAGAGGATGATCAATATAATAGAAAAAAATAAAGAAAGAGGATTCGTAACTAAGGAGATAAGATTAAGAGAAGGAAAGAAAGATAATAGAAAGAAATTTGTCAGTGAAACTAAGAAAGAAAGAATCAATGAAAAGAAAGACTCAGATAGAAGTGAATAAAGATTGGAAGAAGGAAAGGAAAATGAAAGCAAATAGTACGTCAATAAGTAGAGAGTACGAAATAATGGATTGAGGTACAAACGGTACAGAGGAAAGAAAGGAAAAAAAAAAACAGAGAAAGAAAAACGTAAAAAATATATCTAAATTACAATATAAGGAAAATAAGAATGACAAAACAAACAGAAGACAGGAAACAAAGAAGTTAAAATAAAAGAGATTACAAAACAGAGTATAGAAAAGAAACAGAAGAAACGAAGGAAAGAGAATAATGAAAATAAATGGAGAAAACAAAAGAGAAGATAAAAAATGAAAAAGAGAACAAACAAAAGAGGAAGAAAACAAAAGAAAGGAAAATAAAAGGGAACAGAAACAAGCGAAGGACAGAACAAAAGAAAGAGGAAATAAAGAAGAAAAACAAAAGAGGGTGAAACCAAATATAGAAATGAAACAATAAAACATTCCGCTAGTTGTTAATATGTGGGTGAGGGCATAACGGATCAAAGAAATCAATTCATGGAGGCAGATGAAGAATTCTGACATGAATTAACGGGAAATCTTTTTGAATTTTCGACATGCTTAGGCATTGCATCAATGTTTCAAGCACTGCGACGTTCTCTTTATTGGCATCGTAGCCGTGTCAGACGAGGGGAGAGTTCTGGAGGCAGTAACGGTGTCGTCCTATTTAACCGTTTTCTCGGCGACAATCTACTGGAGAGAAAATCAATGAATTCCCGTCGGTATGTCAGCTCATCGCCGACAGCGGCGTACGCATCGTGTCAGGCTCGGCCTCGACGTTGCGTGGAGGCCGCCACGGCTGAGTTCGAATCTTGCCACGGTCATGAATGTTCTTCCGTTGTTTAGGTAATGTTCTGTGTTGTTTGAGTGAAGAGTTAGCTGAATTCAAATCACAGGCCTCGTCAATCTATGTGTGTTTAATGTGTAAGCTAAATTAAACACAGAAGATCTAGGCAAAGAAAGTAGAGAAAAATCTATTAACGAAAGCAACAAATCAATAAAAAAGCGTAGGAAAAGAAAGAGAGAGTGTGTCAGAAATGAATGAATGAATGAATGAATAAATAAATAAATAAATAAATAAATAAATAAATAAATAAATAAATAAATAAATAAATAAATAAATGGGAAAGAAGGAAACGTGAAAGAAGAAAAAAATACATCAATATGACAGAAGAAAAGAAAGAAAGAGGATTGGTATACAAAGGAGAAAAGATTAAGACTAGGAAAGAAAGATAATACAAAGAAGTTGTCAGTAAAACTAAGAAAGAAAGAATCAGTGAAAATAAAGACTTAGGCCTAGATAGAAGTGAATAAAGAGTGGAAAAAGGAAAGGAAACTGAAAGTAAATAGTACGTCAGTAAGTAGAGAGTGAGAAATAATTGAATGAGGTATAAAAACGGAAGAGAAAAAAATAAAAAAACAGAGAAAGAAAGAAAGACGTAAAAAAAAAGATACCTAAACTACGAAATAAGGAAATAAAAATTACAAAACAAATAGAAGACAGGAAACAGAAAAGTGAAAGTAAAAAAGATTACAAAACAGAGTACAGAAAAGAAATAAGAAAAGAAACAGAGAAAACAAAGGAAAGAGAATAACGAAAATAAATGGAGAAAACAAAAGAGAAGATAGAGAAGAAAAATTAAAAAGAGAACAAACAAAAGAGGGAGAAAACAAAAGAAAAAGAAAAATAAAGGGGAGAAAAGAAAAAACGAAAGAGAACAGAAACAAACGAGGAACAGAACAAGAGAAAGAGGGAAAACAAAAGAGGGAGGAAACAAAGAAGAAAAACAAAAGAGGAAGTGAACGGATGGGATAAAACAAAATAGAAAAATAAAACAATAAAAATAACAGATGAAGAATTAGTCTGTGAAAAAATAGAGGAAGCAACAAAGAAACAGGCAACAAAAAAAAAGAAAAAGAATGCGACATAAGAATACGAAAACAAATTAGAAAAGAAGAAAAAAGGAAATAGGGAAAGGTTAAAAGAGAGAAAGAGACATGAATAATGAAACTGAGGAATAAAATCGCTTCTTCAACCGAGTTTCGAATGTGGTACCTACGAGTTGCTGGAGTTGGATGTGGGAAGTGTACTGGATTCAATAAAAGAGTAACAAAAGTAAGAAACTTCCCTGAAGTAATTTACGGCTGAACTTGAATCGTCTAGCGACAAGACCACTTTTATAATTGCTCCTCAAACTTAACATGCAATTATAAGATGTAACAGACCTGTCAGGCTGTGCATGCAAAGAAGTTGGTTAGCATTAATCACGGTTACAAAATAATTAATTACAAATTACTGCGAAACGAGTAGATGATACTACAGGTTTGCAGGCTTGGGCAGCAAGATGAAATACTAAACGTTACCACATAATCACCATTATTCTCAATTTTCCTTCACCAATTTAGATTTATGTATAGAGTCTGGTCTGTTTCTGTTCACAGATGAGTTTCGTCTGTTAGTCTTTTCAGAAGTCTGTCAGTTAACTTAGTTTTCCACTCGTTTGTAAAATTTTGAGATAGAATCTTTCCTCATTTCTCCTTGTGTAATTTTGTAGTCACTTTTCTTTTTTGCTTATAACTAGAGTCTGAAAGTTAAACAATTTTTTTTTAACTGGTTAGCTTTACGAAAGAGTTTAATATAGGAAAACATGTTTCCGCATACTTCGGAACGATAGGGCCAGTTTTTATTTTGCTTTTTTTGTTTTGCCTATTTTACTTCCATTGCCTATTTTAAGGTTTAGTGTCTTTTGTCTTTTTTTTTTTTTGCTATTATGTACATATTAAGTAATCGGTATACACACACACACTCTGAGTCTATACGCCTGGACAGCAGGCCACATACCAACACGGACAAGGCAGAGAAGTTGCCTACAGAGCATGGCGTTGACACATAATGTTCCGATACTTTCTGACTCTACTAGTATTGTAATTGGAATGGAATGCAACTGTTTTAACAAAAATGAAACTGAATCAACAAAGTCTTCTTGACTTGTAATCGTCCATAGAGTTCAATTAAGAGTGTGTAGTTGGCACAACTGGTAATAACAAGAGAACAGCTTATAATACACTACTACCATTTAGGGGAATATTTGTATTGATGGGATGGTACAATAATACATTTTCAAGACAGTTTAATATTTTAATAAGTCAATATTTCATTTTATTAGAGCACATTATTTCTTCTAATATTTATATAATTTCTTCTAATCGAGTAGCAGTCAATTAAATCCCACTCGAGTTTTGACTTTTTCTAGATAAATTAAAACCTCTAATGAGATCAAATAGATAAATATTTATAAAATACATTAAAATTAAAATTTATTTGCGAATGAAATTCCGTTTACTGACACGATTAAACTTTGGTAAATAAACTTTACATAAAAGTGAAGATAGAATTTCATTCATAAAGGAATGCTACGATACAAATATTTTGATATTAGTTTCAGAAAAATACATATAAAACAACACTTTATTTTTTTTTCCTCGCGTTAATGGTTTTTCCACAAAAATGTGTTATGTTTTTTTACGGTCTGATGTTTTCTGAACATTCGTACTATAAAACGCCTGTCAATTTAGACTATACGCACGTCTTACGATCTCTCATGTATTCCAGTATAAACATTGTCTTAATTAAGGGTTGCAGACTCTCGCCATTTAATATAATGAAAGAATTCACTAAAACTAAATTAACTGATGTCCATTTACAAATCATACAGAGCAGTAGGATAATCTGAAAACGAGGCAAGGGAGTTCTAGTGCCAAAGATTTCCAAATAATCTGATTCCAAATAGACAAATGCTCTTTGCTACGCACCAAAAACTCCGGGATACAGGATCTCTTCGTCCTGGTGCTGTAAGTATTAACAAACATCAAAACGCACGGTATTTTTCATCCTAAATAATAACTTCGAAGATCGAGATTTCTTTTTACATAATGTGGTTCCGTAAATTATCCACTATTACCTTTAAAAATATTTTCATATATACCTGTTACACACTGTGTAAGACTACAAATATATGATGTCATTAAAATTTACAACATATTGAATGTCATTTCATTGAAACATTATTAAAAGTATGGATTTTTTTTTAATTTCTTACTTCTAGATTTTTAAACCAATTAATCTGAAACTTTTACAACATATTTCTTATAATATGGACATGTAATACACAAATTTTCACTTTAATATTCCGATTAGTTTACTTATAATTAATTTTTGTTTTGATTTTTAAATACTGAATTATAATTATTGTCCCAATTTTCAAAGTTTACATAACTTTTCTTTAAATTTATATTAAAATTAATTCCTGATAGATGTAAGGTAAATGTTACACATGCTTTTCATATTTTTTCTATTACTCTATGAGAAAAAAAATTAGCCTTTTATTTGTTAATTTAATTTTTTTTTTTTAACTTATCACATCCTCAACACATGGTGATTTGAATACTTTCAATAGCAGAAGAAAACACATTTGTCAGTTTACTTCACACACTTTTGTGTATTTCTGTGCAAAATTTCACTGAGATTGGAGAAAAATTGCATTCATTAGAGCATTTTGAATGTTACAAAATGTTGAAAATTAGAAAGTCCAGAAAACGAGTATCAAAGCACAGCATGTATATGATATACACTATCGATATCCTTCCTTCCTATACAAGTCTATCACACACATTTTTCTCCTATAGCGCGAAATATGAACTAAATGAAAAGTAAAATTAGTTAGAATTAAAAAAAAAAAAAAAATTTTTGTCAGAATGACAGCTGAGTGTCAGTTTAAAGGGCTGCAGCTCTACGCACGAGCTTCATCCTGAGGGACTTTAAATTGTCATAGGACCAAAATAAGTACAGATTTAGAAAACTGAAACATTATTTTATTTTTTAGAGTTAGAAATAAAATTTCCATTTTTTTAAGGTTTTTTTTTTTTAAGTTATTTTCACCGATCCATAGCGTAAAAGTACGTTTTACATGTTAATGACAACATATCATGAATGAAAGAACGTGCTTTCTTTAAATGTACAAACTGACTTGTATAGAATTAATATATTGCCGCCATTTTGTTCTGCAATCATTAACGGCTTCCGGATCAAGACAGATTACAGCGCCAACATCTCAAAAATCTTTAGCGTGGCTTATTCAAAAGAATGTAAAGCTGATCCCACATCAAAATTTAGAGGTAAATATAATTGCTTCATATCCTTAAATATTCGTGGTCATGTCCCCCACAGGTTAGCTTTGATATTGCGAGCGTCGTCAGAGCAACCGAATTGAAAACAAGTGACTGAATATTGTTTTGTTTTATGGGAACGTTACATTTGGCAAAGTTTTAACGATTTTAAAAGAATCATGACTTTAGTTGGATTCCACGCACTCTACCGGATCCATGTTCCTAGTACAGGGCCAACGAAGAGAGCAACCGACCGTCAACACAGAAATCAATAACACCTGGTCATCCCCTCCAATCATGACACTTTAACCCTGGCCACGAGTGCCGTCTCTTGGGATCTTGCCTCAGCAGAGAAAGTGTACAACTAAAGGTATTTTACCCACGCTATCTGATCTGTGTGATACAGTTTCTGTTTTAAGAATGAACTACTTTCTGCTGGCCTTTAGCCCACAATGCCATTTCCACATAAAATCATTCGGTAAAATTAATGACATCAGGAAAAGATTATGTTTATACTAATAGTAGTAATACATACATTATTATTATTATTATTATTATTATTATTATTATTATTATTGTCCCGTGTCGTACTTGCGTGATCTAAGGTATCATACCTGAGGCTAAGCGGTGAGAAATGTACGCTTGTTCAACGAGGTAAAAATTTTCTCAAGAAATTTCAACCAGTTTATGGGACCGGTGCCCACCTAGCATCGTGATGAATTTGGGGAGCTACAATAATTAGCGAAATCAGATTCCTTAAGCTAGCTATGACGGCTACAGGGATCAATATTCTGATCACACTTAACCCTTGTAGAAGTTGTAAGATGGATTGCATCTGCTGAGGTACGTGGGGATCAGATATTATGGCATAAAGAGAAAGTTTTTTTTTACTTCAATACTGATACGGAGTCTTGAAAAAGTTCGAAATACTGTATTGTTAAAATCTTTAAAGAAACTGACAAAATCCATGTTGTAATCAAGATACAAAATTGTTATAATAGGACTTGGATTGCTATAGAAACAGCGATTGTTTTATCTTTTTTCCAAATATTATAAATAGTATGAATAGTGTGTAATTTTATGTTTATAAAACGCATGCACAATGACGTTCATTAAAAATACAGGAGGAAGTTTGTATCGTTTTCAGAGAACTTAAAGAAATATGATGAGAAACAGAGGATTATTTATCCTATGAGCAATTATGAAAAATTAGCCTAAATGATATTGATATGACAGTTTAAATTAATTTTCATTAATTTTTTGTATTTTTACAAAAAACAATTGCATAAACATATTTGTATTTATTAACATAATATCCATATACTACCGTGAAAGGATTCATATGCACATATCGTCTATTTAGAATATAAAGAAATATTGTAAAAATTATCACTCCAAAATCAATCAATACAAATATTAAAACTGATCATGACCTTATCACAAAAATTACTATATTATTATTGTATAATATTAAATTATGATTTTTTTCTCAGAATAATATAAAATAGATCTAGTTATGAACACAACACTCGCAATTAAAACAAGTACATTTTACCCTCAAAATTAGTAAATAATTATGGAAAAATATGTCGAAATTACGATGTGCCTTGGATTTTTAATGGAACTCCAAACTTCGGAAATTTTAGGGATATAAAATTATTATAAAATGTTGATATCAGAGTTGAAGGTATCTACAGATTAAGAAATTTTATCTCAGATACTCATAATTAATTTGAAGAACTAATTACCGGTATAACTAATTATGTAAATGGTTATATATTTTTTCTAACGTAAATTTGTTGCCGTAAAATTAATTGTATCACAGTGACATCTGCTTTCAAAACCATGCTTAACGGACCACAAGTTTTTAATAAAAATAAAAAGTAATAAAACCTGGGACTTGAACTAAAGATGATACAATAATATCAACAGAAATGGAACTTGACTTTCGACTGTTTATTTCAACTATTTAAAAATATACCAACACAAGAAATGAACGTAATAACTAATTTACTAAAATATGACACATTATTTTAAAAAGATAACAGCACACTGTTGCATAGACCTAAGCATCACTGCTTAATGTTATGTTATCATATTATGTATATCTGTATTTCGTTTGTTTCTCGCCTAAAATGATAAGACGGAAATTCCTCGTAAAACGATAATAATTGAAGTTTATTTCCACTTCCCAGATTTTTAATTAGGCCTAACTCTATTCACACATTAAGCCTATATAGGCCTAACCATTTTGGATGATGACATTAATAACAATAGTGTAACACTAATGATTATAGTTTTGCATACTATAGGTTATTCTGTATCCAAAAATTACAAGAAAACCTTAAAGAATAACAAATAGTCTGTTTTTTTATGATCATTTACTTCATTTTAATTTTGGCGAGGGATTCTGTTTTATCTGTGATCCTTCTGAATGTGAGAACCAGTTTTCATTCATTTAAAATATTTAATTACACAAAAAGATAAGTTTTGCAGATGTGGGCAGAACTTCATAAATTGCATTCTATCTCATGAATATTCCACATTCCTTAATGATAAAAGATTCCATTAAATTTTTAATTGCTAATTTTAATGTTGTTCGTAAAAGTGACAGGCCTTGTGCGAGTTCATCTTTCCTATATATATTACATCCCTAAACATCGCAGACGGTATGAATCATAAATCTTGAGTTCAGGGACGTAACCCCAATAATTATAATCACATCTCAATTACAGTTAATGTAGCTTCCTTTCCTTGTATTCAGTATGATTAATATTAAGTTGCCTAAACCGAATGAATGTGCTTGAATTAAATCTGTAACAATATAAAAGCAAAGATTTTATTATCTATTTACTCATTTCATTAGTTACGTACTTTAGAGGGAGAGAAAAAGAACAATATATAAGAAAAACAAGCAAATGTACAGACTTCTTCATATAAAATTCTCTTGGTAGCACCATAAGAGAGTGAAATTTCTCTGTCTTATATTACTGTTTGTAAATATTTTACTATTATTTGTAAATGAATATGAAATATAAAACATTTGGTATACGATTTACACTATCTACAGTCTTTTTTTTTTTTAAGAAAACGTGACAAATGATTATCGCCTTCCGCAACAATTGAAAACATGCATGTTAACCAATACAGCAGAGACTTTGTTTGTCTTTACGACTTATTATTAATCCTTTAATCAATTAAAACTTGATGTAGATGAGCATCTCCCACACAAAATAATGTCACTCTTAGAGATGGCATTAATTCGTATCTTTCGGAATCACAAAAGTAAAGCTGTGTTGTTGTGGGTCAGAATTAATTCTTTACCAAATGAATCTAAAGTGATTTACGCTTTTTTGTGTTGTACACGTACGTCGAAAACAAAAATAAAAACTAATAAATAAGAGACTAGAATTACCCTTTACACTGAAAATACACTTTACCTTTAATGATATCATAAATTTTCAGCTCTTAAAATCACAAAACATAAAGCTCTTTTGTTGTGGGTTGGAATGAAGTCGTACAGAAATATTCACCGAATGAATCAACAATGATTTACGCTTTTGTTTGTTCATTTTTCGATAAACAAAAAGGTAGTGATAAAAAATAATGAGAATTACCCCTTCCACTCGAAATAGCCTACGTTTTACCCTGAGGTCTACAGATACCATTCTTTTAGAATCGCAACACATGAAGCTGTGTTGTGGGTCGGAATGAATTATTTGCCAAACAAAATCATCAAATGAATCAACAGTTATTTACGCCTTTCTTTGCTCATTTTTGCCGCAAAGAGAAGACAATTTATAAATAAGTGATAAAAATTACCCTTTACACTCAAAATACACGTTCATCGAATAAATCAACAACGATTTACACTTCTGTTTGTTCATGTTTGCGGTAAATTAATCATATGAATCAACAGTGATTCTACTTTGCTCATATTTTCCGAAAAAAAAAAAAAAGAAAACTGATAAATAAGATGGTAAAAAATACTGTTTACACTCAAAATACACGTTCACCGAATAAATCAACAATGATTTACGCTTCTGTTTGTCCATATTTGCGGTAAATAAAAGGGTACTGATAAGTAAATAATGAGAATTATCCCCTCTACTCAAAATACATGTTGCCCTTACAGATACCGTAAATATTATTACCTTAGAATCACAATACATGAAGCTGATTTGTCGGTCAAAAGAATGAATTCCTTGGCAAACAAAATCATCAAATGAATCAACAGTTATTCACCCTTTTCTTTGCTCAATTTTTGTCCGAAAAGAAAAGAAAATTGGTAAATAAGTGATAAAAATACCATTTACACTCAAAATACACGTTCACCGCATAAATCAACAATGATTTATGCAGTAAATGAAAGGGTATAGATAAGTAAATAATGAGAATTACCCCTTCCGCTCAAAATATATGGTACCCTTACAGATACCGTAAATATTAATCTCTTAGAATCACAATACATGAAGCTGAGTTGTCGGTCAAAAGAATGAATTCCTTGCCAAACAAAATCATCAAATGAATCAACAGTGATTCACCCATTTCTTTGCTCATTTTTGTCCGAAAAGAAAAGAAAATTGGTAAATAAGTGATAAAAATACCGCTTACACTCAAAATACACGTTCACCGAATGAATCAACAATGATTTACGCTTGTTTGTCTATATTTGCGGTAAATAAAAGAGTGGGTCATAAATAAATAATAAGAATTATTCTTTCCACTCAAAATACATGTTACCCTTACAGTTATAGTAAATATTAATATCTTAGAATCACAATACTTAACGCTGATTGTCGGTCAAAAGAATGAATTCCTTGTCAAACAAAATCATCAAATGAATCAACAGTGATTCACCCTTTTCTTTGCTCATTTTTGTTAGAAAAGAAAAGAAAATTGATAAATAAGTGATCAAAAAAATACATTCAAAATACATGTTCACCGAATGAATCGACAATTATTTACGCTTCTGTTTGTCCACAGTTGCGGTAAATAAAAGGATACTGATTAATAAATACGAGTAAGGAGAATTATCCCCCCCCCACTCAAAATACATGTCACCCTCAAAATACATGCCACCCTTACAGATACCGTAAATATTAATCTCTTAGAATCACAAAACATGAAGCTGAGTTGTCGTCAAAAAATGAATTCCTTGCCAAACAAAAAATCATCAAATGAATCAACAGTGATTCATCCTTTTCTTGCTCAATTTTTGTCCGATTGGTAAATAAGTGATAAAAAAAATACCGTTTACACTTAAAATACACGTTCACCGAACAAATCAACAATAATTTACGCTTCTGTTTGTCCATGTTTTCGGTAAATAAAAGGGCACTGATAAGTAAATAATGAGAATTACCCCCTCCACTCAAAATACATGTTACCCTTACAGATACCGTAAATATTAATATCTTAGAATCACAAAACATGACGCTGAGTTGTCGTCAAAAAATGAATTCCTTGCCAAACAAAAAATCATCAAATGAATCAACAGTGATTCACCCTTTTCTTGCTCAATTTTTGTCCGATTGGTAAATAAGTGATAAAAAAAAATACCGTTTACACTTAAAATACACGTTCACCGAACAAATCAACAATAATTTACGCTTCTGTTTGTCCATGTTTTCGGTAAATAAAAGGGTACTGATAAGTAAATAATGAGAATTACCCCCTCCACTCAAAATACATGTTACCCTTACAGATACCGTAAATATTAATCTCTTAGAATCACAAAACATGACGCTGAGTTGTCGTCAAAAAATGAATTCCTTGCCAAACAAAAAATCATCAAATGAATTAACAGTGATTCACCCTTTTCTTGCTCAATTTTTGTCCGATTGGTAAATAAGTGATAAAAAAATACCGTTTACACTTAAAATACACGTTCACCGAACAAATCAACAATGATTTACGCTTCTGTTTGTCCATGTTTGGGGTAAATAAAAGGGTACTGATAAGTAAATAATGAGAATTACCCCTTCCACTCAAAATACATGTTACCCTTACAGATACCGTAAATATTAACCTCTTAGATCACAAAACATGAAGCTGTGTTGTGGGTCAGAATGAATTCCTCGCCAGACAAGATCACACACACCCACACTGCTCACTCACACATAGGCCTAGTTACCATGGTGACACTGATCACGATCACTTCACCACACGGCACTGTTTGTACAGTGAAAGTGCGCCGCCCGACCGTCCGGTGTGGCAGCTGGGTCACAACACTCTGAACACGGGCGAGCCGCGCCGAGCGCCATCTCCAGCATCCCCCCCCCCCAACGCCCTCTGCATCGCGCTGGAAATCGACTGTGTCACTCGCTGTACACACCTTGAAGGCGGTTGTCGGTACTTGAGGGATCTCAAATTTCGTTACGGCTGTGGGTGGGGAGGTCCTTCGTGTACGGCTACAATCCAGCGGTCACTGGCTCGTTGTCCGCCAGGAAATATGAGTTTATCGCCCTTCGAAAAATAGGAAGCGTGATTTTGTTAAGAAATCTCCACGCACGAAGCTGTACGGTCTCAAGAGTAGGTTCAAATACCTAGGTTATATAGATACAGTAGAACCTCGATTATCCGTCACCCTATTAACCGATTGGCGGATTATCCGACTGTCCATTTCACGCTCTTTTTTTCTTCAGAAATAAATAACTTATATGAAGTACTGTTTTGTACATCATATTAGTAGGTTATACGTATGTTTTTGCTAGAGAATGTTATTACAAGCCTTTATCGTTACACAGCATTGTCTACTGTTTCAATTGCCGTTTTATAATACAACTTGTATACAGGGTGTTTCAAAAATACGGGGCATAATTTCAGATATGTATTTCCCACATGTAGACAATGAAAATAGTTCATTACAACATGTGTCCGGAAATGGTTTATTTCCGAGTTATGGCCTTCACAACATTGACATTCACCGGAACGTTTTTCTTTCCGCAGGTCGTTGTCATTACAGAAGGTGTTCAAAAGTCCACCTCCTGCTTGAATACAGACCTCACATCGATGTCTCATTGACCTGAAAACACGATCCCAAACTCCAGGAGTATTGCGTATGTCCTCAGAACATGCCACAATTCGATTCCGAAGGGATTCCAAATCAGGCACTGGAGACGAATAAACCAATGATTTTAAATGGCCCCACAAGTAGAAATCGAGAGGGTTCAGATCAGGTGAGCGTGGAGCCCAAGCAATTGGGCCACCTCTACCTATCCATCGATCAGGAAACCTTCGATCCAAGTACCGGCGAGCCGTACGACTGAAGTGTGCAGGAGCGCCATCATGCAAGAAGTGAATGTGTTGACGATTGATCAGTGGAATGTCTTCTAAAACATGAGGTATGGTTCCGGTGAATTTCAATGTTGTGAAGGCCATAACTCGGAAATAAAGCATTTCCGGACACATGTTGTAATGAACTATTTTGATTGTCTACATGTGGGAAATACATACCTGAAATTACGCCCCGTATTTTTGAAACACCCTGTATAAAATGTCTTCCACGGGTGTTAACAGAAAACATGTTGTGCTAAGTATAGAAAAAAATGGAAATAATTCAATGTTTTGAGAAAGAGAAATTGACGCATCTCGCATCATAATACGAGACTGGAATTATAACTGCGCGATTTAATAAAAAAAAAAAAAAAAACAAGGATAAAGTGTAAAAAAATGTATGTAAATCTACAACTTGACACCTCCTTTATTCCTATCTTCCTGAGACATTCATTACAAAGGCTTCCTTGTCCCTTAAAAACCCATCATTTACAACCAGACTTAAATTGATGAACTTCTGATCTACTACCTTGCGGGTTAAATACAAGACCATGGAGGAAATTACAAAATCTTTTATGGTACGGATTATCCGATTTTTTCGATTAACCATTCAGTCCATCCCCTTCATTACCACGGATAATAGAGGTTCTACTGTATCTGAAATCTGAACAGTTAAAAGACTCTGTATATTTTTGGTCTCCTGTTATTTCATCTTGAAGTACCACAGAAACCTCAATTTTTTTTTAAGTAAATAGGGAATAATCACAAAACTCTTAGGTATGATATAATTAACGCAAATTTATTCTTCTTATGTTCCGAGGTATTTAAACCAGAAGTCGACCTGGTTGGCGAGTTGGTATAGCGCTGGCCTTCTACGCCCAAGGTTGCGGGTTCGATCCCGGGCCAGGTCGATGGCATTTAAGTGTGCTTAAATGCGACAGGCTCATTTCAGTAGATTTACTGGCATGTAAAGGAACTCCTGCGGGACAAAATTCCGGCACATCCAGCGACGCTGATATAACCTCTGCAGTTGCGAGCGTCGTTAAATAAAACATAACATTTTAAAATCAGAACAGTGACTCTAATTAAGACAAGAACTCTGACCTTCTGCCCTGTATTCGGAATGCTGGAGGGGCTGAACCCATCACAATTACCTGCTTATCATGACGTAATGAAATATTATCTGTGGATCAAAAATTAATTAAAATTTATTTATTTGTTTATTTATTTATTTAACCTGGTAGAGGTAAGGCCATCAGGCCTTCTCTTCCCCTCTACCAGGGGATTACAACTACAATTTTAAGAATACAATTACATTTAATATTAAATTTACAAACACAATAAAAATCAAAGTACTAAAAGATTAACTGATTAATAAAAGCTAGACAGTTTATTGTAAAAGTTAAGAAGAGAGAAGCATTTCTTTTATTGATTAAGTAAAAATTAAACCTACTCTATGCAATAAGAAAATGCTTAATAAGCTTGCTTTTGAACGCTACTAAATTCCGACAGTCTCTGATGTCACTGGGTAGGGTATTCCACAAGCGCGAGAGCGAGATTGTGTATGATGATGAATACGATGATGTCTTACGTGTTGGTATGGCTAGTATGCGGCTATTTTGCGTGCGTGTGAAAAGATTATGATATGATGACAGGTAACTGAAACGGGAGGCAAGGTAGGTAGGTGTAGAAGTGTGAAGGACTTGGAAAAGAAGAACAAGAGAATGAAGATTTCTACGTTGTGTTAAGCCGTAGCCAGTTTAGAGTTTGGAACGATGGGGTAATGTGATCAGCGCGACGGACATCGCAGACGAAGCGAACACAAGAATTATGAACACGTTGTAATCTTTGCGACTGGTTGACGTTGAGGTCAGTCAGTAGAAAATCACGATAATCGAAGTGGAGCATTACTAGTGTTTCCACTAAAATCTGACTTCAAATCAAAAGAATCTATTATTGGAGAGATTTCAGCTAGAGTCGCTATCAAAACTAAAGAAATCCTGGTAAAGGCATCTATTCCGACAGTTAGTCATACAAGAATATTACAACTGATTCGTGCTAACCATGATCAATACAGAACAATACTGTATATTGCAGCCCCAATTTAGAGGTTCCAAATAAAGTTTAAATATGTGATTTTTCAGCAATTCACTAGCTATATAATGGAAAACAAAATAATATAACAAATATACAAAAAGGCAAAAAAATTATAGGCCCTAATTTTAAGAAACTTCAAAGTCCTTGTGACACCTCAAAAATTAAATATATGAACTCCATATTTTTCACATTTCTAAGTTAAGTGAAAAGATAGCTTTCTGCAACTATTACATTTAGAAAACAGATAAAAAACAATTTCATGTATAAATTTACTTCAACCTACTAAATAGCTCTGCCTTGTTCTTACACCGCATTGAATTGTAAGTCGGTAAAAAGGAGGAGATTAGCCTAAATTAATAATAATAATAATAATAATAATAATAATAATAATAATAATAATAACAACCAGTGAGTGTATCAAGAGAAAATCGCTGCTGGAATACAGCAGAGCCCAAAACTAATAATAATACTTACTTTCTTTTAAGGAACGCGGAGGTTCATTGCCACCCTCACATAAGCCCGCCATTGGTCCCTATCCTGAGCAAGATTAATCCATTCTCTATCATCATATCCCACCTCCCTCAAATCCATTTTAATATTATCTTCCCATCTACATCTCGGCCTCCCCAAAGGTCTTTTTCCCTCCGGCCTCCCAACTAACACTCTGTATGCATTTCTGGATTCGCTCATGCGTGCTACATGCCCTGCCCATCTGAAACGTCTGGATTTAATGTTCCTAATTATGTCAGGTGAAGAATACAATGCGTGGAGTTGTGTTGTGTAACTTTCTCCATTCTCCTCTAACTTCATCCCTCTTAGCCCCAAATATTTACCTAAGCACCTTATTCTCAAACACCCTTAACCTATGTTCCTCTCTCAAAGTGAGAGTCCAAGTTTCACAACCATAAAGAACAACCGGTAATATAACTGTTTTATAAATTCTAACTTTCATATTTTTTGACAGCAGACTGGATCATAAAAGCTTCTCAACCGAATAATAATAGGCATTTCCCATATTTATTCTGTGTTTAATTTCCTCCGAAGTATCATTTATATTTGTTACTGTTGCTCCCAGGTATTTTAATTTTTCCACCTCTTCACAAGATAAATTTCCAATTTTTATAGTTCCATTTCGTACAAAATTCTCGTCACGAGACATAATCATATACTTCGTCTTTTCGGAATTTACTTCCAAACCGATGCTTTACTTGCTTCAAGTAAAATTTCCGTGTTTTCCCTAATCGTTTGTGGATTTTCTCCTAACATATTCACGTCATCCGCATAGACAAGAAGCTGATGTAACCCGTTCAATTCCAAACCCTCTCTGTTATCCTGGACTTTCGTAATGGCATATTCTAGAGCAAAGTTAAAAAGTAAAGGTGATAGTGCATCTCCTTGCTTTAGCCCACAGTGAATTGGAAACGCATCTGACAGAAACTGACCTATACGAACTCTGCTGTACGTTTCACTGAGACACATTTTAATTAATCGAACTAGTTTCTTGGGAATACCAAATTCAATAAGAATATCATATAAAACTTCTCTCTTAACCGAGTCATATGCCTTTTAAACTAATAATAATAATAATAATAATAATAATAATAATAATAATAATAATAATAATAATAATAATAATAATTGAAGTGTGAATATCATAAAGGAAGTGAATTGTAACGAAGTGCGTAAAACTAACAGAATGTGTCATCGTCATAATCTTTTTTCTTATTCTTGGAGATAGCACTGCTTACACAATGCTCCTTAAATAGACCTAAATTCTGTCCTGTTATGATTATGTCACTTTCTTATTTCAGTTCTCTTGTCAAGTATGGCGTTATTTTCTTTATGCTCGACCATGCCGAAATGTAGTAATTATACACCTGGTAGCAGACCTTTAATGCATGTCATTAAAGTACACCTACTCATTAAAGGTCAGGTCTTTCAGCCAATGACGACTCAGGTTACAACTGTTCAGCCAATGACAGGTCAGCTTTCTACCGTTATAAAACCGCAAGTATCGATTATTCTCGGATATGCAATCGAAAGAGAATTAGCGAAAAAGTCACGGAGGCTGGAAATCCAATACTGTCGCAGAAGGTTATGTTAATTAGCGTTAATTGTAAATAATATTCAAATAAATTCAATTTGTCATCTCGTTTTTCAATGTCTAATTTAATTTCAATGTTATCTCTGTAGGTTCTTATGGCCTAGCAAGGTCAATGTGAACATCTGTTCCTCGGAAAAAATCAATACTTTCGCGTCTGCGCACATCTCACAACATACGGGACATTGGTCAAGGTCTGATACAAAGAAAATTAATAATATCAAGTTAGAAATATGGTCGAGCATAAAAAGTCGTATGAAACTCGCCTATAATAATAATAATAATAATAATAATAATGATTTATTTTAGCTGGCAGAGTTAAGGCCGTAAGGCCTTCTCTTCCACACAACCAGCTCGTTTCATAAATATCCACACTCGCTTCTTAATCACCTTCATTATAGGCTCGTTGCATAATGTACTATTTACGAACATTTTAATCTGAAACTAAATAAACACGTAGCAGGATTCCCGTAATGCACATTATCGGAATAGCTTATTTAGTGCTAAAAGTACGAATATGTCTACCAGATTTATGGCAGCCTGACACTCGGCATCTCTCTGTGCCTCCATTTTAATCTTCCTCCATAATAATGATGCTCAAACTAACAACAGAATCATAAAACTGTGTCACTCCAGCGTGGTTTATGCAACCTAAGATAGTCATTCTTTCCTTATATATCCCACGACCTTATAAAGTTCTGGCGTCGTCTGGAAAACAATAAACAACCTCTTTGGATAATTACCTTGAGCACTAAATCTTGGAATAGTCTTTTAAATTCTGATCCCACTTCATTCTACCGCCGTCGCTCCGCTCCATTTGCATGTCTCTTCATAGTTACCTTCTTCCGTTCACACCATCTATTCCCGGCCCTACACGTTTATTACACCATATAATAAGAACGCTATTCATCTGTTTCTTCCGTTATGTAATGGCGGCTTCAGAATTATTCATATGGTCGTCATAATACTCTTTTGTTTCTGGTTTCTCATACTTATTACGGAAGGCTATCATTTGTAGATTGTCATTTTTATGCGACTTACGCACGTTGGCATGGCGACGGAGTGTTTGAGACAAATGCTCCATAAACTCGTTTATGGTTTTTCGCTACACTAGACTTTCTAAAACTTTTTGAAATTAAAACTACAGACCATTTTAAAAAGTTTTAAAAATTATACTGTTCGTCAGATGTTATTGACCTGAATAACATACTTTTATGCATTAGTGCTTGTAAATCATGACGTAAATGACTCACATTATTATTTATTTAAAAATACTTAAAATGGCTACAAACTCGTTTTGAATTAGTGAGCAGTGTATAAGGCATTTTAAAATGTTCATATAACTAAGGCGAAAAAAATGCATACTTATGTACATATTTTCAAGCGAAAATTTATGTATGTATGTATTTATTAACACTACAATTGGGTATACACCCGGTGGCAGTGATATATAATATACAATAATTACAATTACATGAAATAAAATAAAATGAACCTAAATAAAATAAAATAAAATAAACGTAAATCAATAAATAGTACATCCAATAAACCTAGGACTATAATTAAAAACTATTCTATAATAACGCCTACGATAAGCAAAAGTAAATCTAACTTATAATACTTCTATTTCACCCAACTATTACCAATTTAAATAATTACATATCACCTTAATTAATTACATACCAACTTAATTACATATCATCTTAATTAATTACATATCGCCTTAATTTATTTACATATCAACTAAATTACATATCATCTTAATTAATTACATATCAACTTAATTATTTTACATATCAACTTAATAATTACATATCAACTTAATTAATTATATATAAATTCAATTAAGTATATGACACAACTTAAATAATTACACTGCACCTCCAATTACATTTTCAGTCTAATCTTCTTAACCTTTCCTTAAATGTATTGATTTTAAGAGGACCACCCTGAAAGATTGCCGCAGGTAAGCTGTTCCAGTCTACTACTGTGCGGTTAACAAAAGAAAATTTTGCCACGTCCGTTCTTTGTTTTCTACATTTAAACTTCCTAATATGATCAGCCCTCCCTAAGTATGATGGTGTTGCTAATCTAGCATTGATGTCGGTCCATGCTTTGTGTCCCATTTGTGCCTTAAACAATGCGGTGAGTCTGGTTTTTCGTCGCCTTGATTTGAGAAGTTCCCACCCTAAGTCTTTTACTATCTCCTCACCATGTCCCTTCCCCATATTATGCAAACAATCATTTAATAGGCCCTATTTGAACACGTATACTTGTTAATGCTAATGCATTTATTCATTACTTAAATGAATTGACGTCATATATATTTTTTAATGTCGCGATTCCAAGTTAGCTTTTAGTTATTTTCATAAATGTATAGAATTATTTAAAAGTTACAGCATTTTTTTTTCATTATCGAAACGTTTCTGAATAGGTTTAATTATAAAAAAGTATCACCTTGTTCACTGTGGGGTGATATTTATTTATGCAAATTCAAATATGACGTCATTTTGTTCTCTGACATCGATAGCCCCTCTGGCAGGCTGTGTACAGATAGAAAATTCTCTATTGCATTCATAATAACACTGAATTAGATTAAGTTTCATAATTTTAGGAATATTATGTGAAAAAACGCAGTAATACACACCGGATTAACTTGAAAATCTTCGATTTATTATCGTACATTTCGAAAAATGAAATAATTATACACAAATAATTTGTGAAGAAAGAAGCAGATCCCAAAATAAACCTTGCCAAAGCAACCGAATGAAGCAACTGAATGTTTGTGAAGAAGCCACAATAAACCACGCTAGAATACCTTAAAAAGCTTTGATTTAATTTAGAAATAAACGTTGTCAAGGCGACTAAAGTTAAACAACTGAAAGCAACTACTGCAACTTAAACTCCATTCTTTTGTAAAAGATATTTTCTTTTTATTTATAGGCTATGTAAATCTTATTTTTAACAGAGATTCAGCGTTTTATAAAGTGTCCTAACTTCTGAATAACTTTCGTATGTCATTATAAGTGAGGGAGGAAACACTGGTGGATTATTCAGATGCGTTGTGAGTTTTTACATGGCTATGTACTCTACTTTTTTCTCTAAAAATGGAAAAGTTCAAGTATACCTCATCTGTAAAATCCACCAATGTTTTCTCCATCTAAAACAACTGGCGTTAAACAGCATCTATCTTGACTTCCGTCAGCTGAGTTTAGCTGAAGATACACCTTTAGAAAATTTATGCGTTTTTATATGATGTCACCATCACTGTAAAAGTTCTAAGTTAGATCTACACCTATTTTGAACCTTAAGTACTTCTGTAATATTGAATCCTGTTTTCGTTTAAAACATCACTAACACTATCTAGTGTTGTAAAGAAACTATTCTAGCATTTAATGAAACGTTTTATTAAAATTTGCATTACTGAAACTCAGTTTTGCTAACAACGTCGAAGTCAAACTGAACTGTTTCTAGGTCAAGCCTACTGTTTCCTTTTGTCAGAATTTATGCGTTAGATAAGCTATAAATAGTGCCGTCACATCAATTCTCATCAAGCAATGTTTGAAGGAATACTATTAGTGGTTCGCGAACCGCAGTTTGAGAAATACGGTGCCTGAGTGAAGCCTTTTAATATAGGGCACAGAAGAACTGGTCTGAGGTGCTGTAATAAGAGTAGTGGGTGTTATTCTTCTATGCTAGCTATGAGGGCGAGAGGGGTTCCATTGAAAATGGTTGTATCGTCTTACAAAGTGTAAGTTACTGGGTTACGCTTTGCGTGGCTTACATGCGAAGAATTCTGTCTACCTCGTGAGTTATTTGTGGTAGGCAAGGCAGCTGTGGAACAGGTTTCCTAAGAATACTTCCAGCCACCGGCGTAGCTCAGTCGGTTGAGGTGCTTGCCTTAAGTATTGTTAAAATGAATAGGCCTAGAGGTTCGTAAGATTCCCTTAATGATACAGATTTGTAGACTTTGTAGAAATATTTTGCAGGACGAGGATAAAAAAGCCATGCTATAATGCGAAGAAAATACCCACAGAATTTATGTTTTTTGTGCGAAATACCACCTAAATTAACCACGTTTTTATAATGAAATTTAAGATTTTCATTCACCATAAAATGGTACCCCTAATAATAATAATAATAATAATAATAATAATAATAATAATAATAATAACAGTAATAATAACGTTGTATCTTGCAGTTGTTTCTGTTTTATCTCTTTTTTCATGTATGCAATTCTATGTTTTTTTTTTAACAAATCTGTACTGTCTACTGTAATTGGGGCTTTGCCCTGTTATAGACATAAATAAATAAATTAATAAATAAATAATAGTAACAAT
Source organism: Periplaneta americana (assembly GCF_040183065.1). Taxonomy (NCBI): domain Eukaryota; kingdom Metazoa; phylum Arthropoda; class Insecta; order Blattodea; family Blattidae; genus Periplaneta; species Periplaneta americana. The sequence goes on along the minus strand of NC_091118.1, from coordinate 202,267,414 downwards.
AGTAATAATAATTTATATATTTACATTTGGTATTTATGTGCTGGACAACAGCTGTTTACGAATAAAAGTCGAACACAGTGATACAAATTAATACTTACTTACTTACTTACTGGCTTTTAAGGAACCACGAGGTTCATTGCCGCCCTCACATAAGCCCGTCCTCGGTCCCTATCCTGAGCAAGATTAATCCAGTCTTTATCATCATATCCCACCTCCCTCAAATCCATTTTAATATTATCTTCCCATCTACGTCTCGGCCTTCCTAAAGGTATTTTTCCCTCCGGCCTCCCAACTAACACTCTATATGCATTTGTGGATTCCCCATACGTGCTACATGCCCTGCCCATCTCAAACGTCTGGATTTAATATTCCTAATTATGTCAGGTGAAGTATACAATGCGTGCAGCTCTGCGTTGTGTAACTTTCTCCATTCTCCTGTAACTTCATCCCTCTTAGCCCCAAATATTTTCCTAAGCATCTTATTCTCAAACACCCTTAACCTATGTTTCTCTCTCAGAGTGAGAGTCCAAGTTTCACAACCATACAGAAGAACCGGTAATATAACTGTTTTATAAATTCTAACTTTCATATTTTTTGACAGCAGACTGGATGATGGCGCGTCCTCAGGTTGCGGATCGAGGAGACGGCCTCCAGATATGGAGGGTAGCTGTGAATATATTGAATAAGCAGTCGCGGAGAGCCGATGAGGGGTGGTCCTCCAGCTTGGGGGTTGGGCGAAGGGCTAACAACCCATCACCGTAAAAAAACAGCTTGTTACGAATCTTTCTTTCAAATAATAGTAATAGTAATATTAATAATGATAATGATGATAATGGTATTGATGACAATGATAATGAATGATGATGACAAAAGGATAACGATAATAATAATAATAATGATAATGATGATAATGGTATTGATGACGATGACAATGAATGATGATGACAAAAGTATACCGATAATAATAATAATAATGATAATAATGATAATGGTATTGATGACGATGACAATGAATGATGATGACAAAAGTATACCGATAATAATAATAACAATAATAATAATAATAGTAATAATAATATTAATAATGATAATGATATTGATGACGATGACAATGAATGATGATGACAAAAGTATAACGATAATAATAATAATAACAATAATAATAATAGTAATAATAATAATATTAATAATGATAATGATGATAATGGTATTGATGACGATGACAATGAATGATGATGACAAAAGTATAACGATAATAACAATAATAATAATAATAATAATAATAGTAATAATAATAATGATAATAATAATATTAATAATGATAATGATGATAATGGTATTGATGACGATGACAATGAATGATGATGACAAAAGTATAACGATAATAATAATAGTAATAGTAATAATAATAACAATAATAATAATAATAATAGTAATAATAATAATGATAATAATATTAATAATGATAATGATGATAATGGTATTGATGACGATGACAATGAATGATGATGACAAAAGTATAACGATAATAATAATAGTAATAGTAATAATAATAATAATAATAATAATAATAATAATAACACATTTTCATCCTCTCAAGTCTGTACACGCGCGTTGAAGTAAGCTCGCGAAACGATTGTTAAACGTTCCAGACGTGAACATGCTAATAACCCGACCGACGTTATGCATGCAAATCCGTATCTAGGCAACGCGACGGTTGGCAATTCATTCTGTGAATGCTGCAGACACAGTACGTACGTCTATGGCAGCAGAGTTATTCCTAGTTTCTGTTATCGTTTGTCCTCGTATCGGGGAAGCTCTTCAGTTGGAAGGAAATACATCTGCCGATTGCACGTTTCACGTTGCATGTCGCGGACCTGTAAGAGAATTTACAACCTGGTCGATGAAGATTTGTTTGTGTAATATGGCATGTTACAGCTTCTTCGCGAAAGGGAGGTGGAGAAACAATTTTCTGAGTCGTCGTCCGTGATGTTGTGGTTACCGTGCTTGGTTCTGGACAAAAGATTCACGGGTTCGATCCCTGCCGAGGAATTTTAGGCGAGAAAATACCGATTGCCGCTTCCATCGCACGAGGAAATATTTGGATTTAATGTACAGTCCGGGTCAGTTTACTTCATACCCTAAGGTGAAACCTAACCATTTTTCCCCCATTACTACATAATATGATAGTGGATTGTGGTGATTTTCTACTTTGCAGGTTGAATTTTCTTTTGCCAACTTCGTTTCGAATTTCGATACTGACAAATACTACAAATGGTAGTGATTTTGTAACTGGTATGTTGGCAGCTGAGACAAGTATCGATATTGGATTTCAGAGCCGGTTACTGGAAGCTAGAGATATTTGAACATACTAATAATTAATTAATATCAGTATTAATATTAATACATAATAGTTATTTTATGTGTTCCGTTATGGTTATAATTCAAGACTACAGTCACGTAAGTTTTCGGAGTTAGTACTAATAATTTCATGTGATCAAACAGAATACATTTTTAGGTTAGGTCTCGTGAGTCAATTGTTTAGTCAAACCAATGAATTTCGTATTACTAGACAAAATACTTGACTTGTTGATCCCATTCTCGTATAGTTTGCGTACGAAAATATGTTACAAATTATTGAATTATTTAGAATAACTTTCCAACATAAAGTACGGTAAGTAAATAAGTCATTTAGTATGTAGGATCGTGTGATATCTGGTAACAGTTGGCAACAATGACAAGACGGCGATATTGGCTGTTTAGGAACTGTTCTTATGTGACCCTCACTATACATGGTTTCCAAAAGTAAGATGTAAATTTAATTGCTCACATTTTCTACACAATCTTTAAAATTCTGGCACTGGTTCATTGCACAAGATATGGGATTTTTTTCATCACCGTCCGTTACCATAACTTCATTGTAGATGTCTGTGTCCACCATTTTGTTCTTGTACAAGTAACAACCTCTCTTCAATGCTGTATACAGCAGCTCTAAGTTTGTGTTCTGGAATATCTGCCACAGTGTGTGCGATGGAGCCCTTCAACTCATCAATTGTCGTAGGTTTGTTCAAGAACACCATTTCCTTCAGATAGCCCCACAATGAATAACATGCTGGGTTAATATCTGGCGATCTTGCAGGCCAAGTTACTGGAAAGTGTCTATCGTACTGATAACACGACCACCTGAACTAGCCTACTGATAACACGACCACCTGAACAATCAGAAACAAACTCGTTGTCATGGTGATGCAAAAATTCCAATCCTTATGTAATAAGTCAGTGCCAGAAATTTTAAGATTGCGTAGAAAATATGAGCAATTAAATTTACCTCTTACTTTTGAAAAACTTTATAGGCTATAGTTAAGATTAAAATGGGAATGGAACTTCGCCTTTTTCCAACAGGATTCTGCGACAGCACATGCAGCTCAATACACTATGTTCGAGCCTCAGTATTTGAGGATAGAATTATCAGCAAGAATGTGTGGCTTAAAATCGAAAGGCAGATTAGTAGGTATCATATGAATACGCGAGATAAAAACATCTTCTCAAGAATTCAGTTGGATAAAATACAGCCTGCTCACTATCTACAACTATATCGAGAAACTCATACTACGGTCCTGGACTGCGGAAAGATGCTTATTGCATGAATTGTCTAAGTTTTGGCCTTCATGATATATCAATAATGTTTTCGTGCTCTTTCTTCCACGGCCTCGTAAAAGTCGATGTTGAATACAACAGACAATAATAAAGAACAATTGACTGTAGAAGATTGCATTTACTATTATACATGAATGTTTGATCGTATATAATTTTATTTTTTTGTTTTTTTTTTTATTAATTTAATGTCCATTTGTCCGATTTTAATGTAGCCTATGTTCTTCTCCTAGTTGTGAAGGTTAAATGTACAAACTTTGGCAACTATCGGTCAAAGCGTGTAGATTTGTATATAGTACATACATACATACATACATACATACATACATACATACATACATAGCCACATTGACTTTTATATATGAGATGTAAGAAAGCATTAATTTATTAATAAAAGAGTAGATTTATTTATGTATGAAGACATTTGTATGAAATTAAAATAAAACCGCCATTTCGTTCGGAATTCTTTAATAACCTTCGAAATTAAGAAGGTTATAGCGCCCAAAAAAAACATTATGGGAGTACATTTGCGAAGCTAGAATGCAATAACCCTCACAAGAACAACATGAACGTCTTTCATTTGTTACATTTTGAAATTAACGTTACCACAGCAACTGAACTGAAAACAATAATCCTGGCGTTAAACTCCGTTGTTTTGTTAGTGGAATTGTGTTTATATTCTTAAGTAAACATTATTTTGTACCAAAGTTCCAGGGATTTCGAAAATGCTCTATTGAATAAACCCATACCGATACGTATATCCCAGCTATATTCCATAGATTAATAGTTTTGCCATAGAGATTGCTAATGTCTGTGTTATTCTGATTGTTGTAAAACCATGGATGTTGGTTACCGTACAAGAACATTAATTTCCGCTCTAGGAAGATCCAGGCAGACTCGGCATTCTCTACTGCGGTTACATTCGCATTAATGCAGAGCATTGCTGGGGTATTTATTATTTTATTGTACGTGAAAGGATTAATGTACAAAGCAATAAGAACACAAAACGCAGCTCTGGATGTGCTGTTTTGTTTTAATGGGAATTGTGCCGTATTTGCTCCTGTAAATGTTATGTAGTTCATCTGCAGAGATCATATACAGTTTTGGGTTAGCTGGATGGTCGTTATTTGTCGATAAAGTGGATTCAAATAATTTATATTGCGTGAAAGTTCTACTGTGGAGATTATAGTCGTGGTACAGTCTGTTTGAAAAGATGTTAATATTTTATGTCCTATAATTCGAGTGGACAGAGGCTCGAGTTGCAACAAGAGAGTAAGATTTTATTTCTTTTACATAGAGAGTAGGTGGATATCTCTTGTTTGCCATGTGTTGTCTCAGCCGGCGTTCGAGGAATGCTATGAAATGATGACGAAGTGGAGGAATGTTGACGGAATGATTTAGATGCCTAATATAGAAACGGGAGAATCCCGAGAAAAACCCCAACTGCGAACTTATCCGACACAAGTGTCATTATAGATTTTTCAATTTAAAAATCCCAGGGGTGACCGGGATTCAAACTTAGGACCGCCTGTGTGACAGGCTGAAGGTCTAACCGCAGGAGCTCTGTTAGGGGAGACCCGGGCAAAGAGAATAATGCATATTTCTTAGAAACGGCAACAGGTAGCGCTTTCTGCTATGTTGGGGAAGAATCCCTACCAGATTTTGCTGTTGGAACTGACTTGTCGTCATTCTAGCTAGTGAGAGAAGAAGTCAGCGTGTGTTTGAAGAAAATTGACTATTTTCTTAAAATATTTCGAGGTAAGAGAAACAAATGTACAACGCACAATACTGCAGAAACTTTTTGTTATGTGATAGTAATATATAGGCGATACGATTACTTCTAAAGTGCCATACTTACGAAGAAGGTTATTGACGTTTATGTTTGTATATCCTTAAATGAAAAGCGAAGTGGCGTCTGTAGACAAAGTGAATAGGGCAAAGTGGATAACTTATCCGCTTTGCCCTGCCACCTTTATTTGACTATATAAGTGTTAGCTGTATATTTGTATGTATTTGTCTATTGTAATAAAGCGTGTTAGATCATTTTACATAATGGAGGCATTAAGTCACACTAATTAAATTATAAATCAGTAACACTGATCTTAATTTTTACCTAAAAAGATCGTAATGTGTTTTCAGATGGTTTAATTTTTCAAACGGAAGACGGAGCAAGCCAAATGGTCTGAAGAAGCCATGAAGAAAGCACTTGAAGAAATAAAATCTTCCTATCAGTGGTTCTGCTATCTGGCCGTACAACCATAACGTGTTTGTTGATGAAGATTTTGCTCCAGATCAACTTACAGATCGCCCACTTGAGATAGAAATCAGCGAAACGACAGCTGGCTCAGATTTAACAAATTCTGCGGTGCCAGCTTCTTCAGCGGCTGAAGAAACAGTTAATGCTCACTCAGAATCAACCACCTCTGTGATGTTATCTTCAGAGATTGAAGGAATATTCAATACATCAATTACACTCAGATTTTAAGTTCCGGTTACACCAAAACCCTCAACATCGTCAGCAAGAGAATCCAAGTCAGTTCTTTTGATTTAGACCAGTGCCAGAAGTGGATGCTCGAAAGGTACGAGTTCAACGAAGAAAATGTCAGCGCTCTGAAGCTCTTACATCTATACCGATTAAAAACGTTGATAGAGGAGTAACTTATGGCCAGGAGCAAAAGCAGAAGTAATCCAAGTCTTCAGTGCCAGTGAAACGTCGACTTGTTCAAATTTGTATTTTGTACTAATCTAACGTGGTATAATAGATTGTAAATAACATATCCTATCGTCTAATATAACTCATTAACATCGTGTTTATGTGTTGATTTAATTGTATTATCAGTGAATAAAAATTAAATAGAAATTTGAAAATGTTATAGGGATATTCACTTTGCCCGGATTAATTATTCTTTTTGTCCGTGTACCCGGGCAAAGCGAATAATTAACTATATTTCCTTTCTCAAATCATATCACTGTCCGTAGGTACGAGAAACGAATTACTGTTTTTTATATATGTGGACAACATGTGTTACAACCAATGTCATGAAGATTTTATTTCGGGAGCACCAAAATATAGCCTGTGGCATTGTTTGTTCTTAGCTTATCCGCTTTGCCCGGGTTTCCCCTATTATTAACTTACAACATTGTATAAGCTTTCTTTTGTTTCTGGCTGAGTGGAAGAGAAGGCCTGATGGCCTTAACTCCTTCAAAATAAGCACATTATTATTATTCCTGTGTAGATTTTACATGCAATCATATGGATTTCCTCATATTCCATGTCATTTTTTTAATTCGCTCTATTTCCGTAACGGCTAATTCTTTTAAATAGCTTTAAGTCCAAATATTTTTGTCTGATTAGGTTTAAAATATTAGGCATAAATAGGTAATAACAATTTAAAGAAATCTCCAGACTAGCCGGCCCGGGTTCGATTCCCGGCGGGGTCGGAAATTTTCATGTTATATTAATTTTTCAGAGTACAGTAATTCTTGTAGATACGTATAGGCCTATTCAAGTCATGATTATTTACGAGAGAAGTTTTTTTGATTGGGTGTACGAGGTAGGTAGGCTATATTGTGTAAATAAGAATTCATCTGACAGATTTTTTTTTCATAGATATGACGTCTGTATCACTCCTTTTATCGCTTTAATTTTGGGAAGGAAGAGAATGAAAAAAAAAAAAAAACATTGGATGAAATGTTTAATAATTATTAATTTTTATGTAGGGTCTATTTAAAGTAAGAACGCACTGGTATTAACATTTTAGTAAAACTATTTATCTTTCATGTGAAGTATTTCTGGCTGAATTGACTCGTAGATACTGAATACGAACAAAGGAGAACGAAGGTAGGCATTTAATGTTCCGAGAAATTTAATCTAAACACAGATATTTTCTCTTTTGAATGTCAGAGCGGTTTGTATAACATTAGAGTTTCCTGTCGCGTGTAATTACATTTCGAGACAACTGAGTTGCAATAACTTAGTTATTCCAATTCTTTGGTTTCGTATTTTCACAGTTTTTTGTTTTCCGTCTTCCTCGTCTCTAGGAAAAAGATTTTCTCGGTCACTGCGCTGTTTTGAATATTGTCTACGACATTCACTTCCCACGCCCTCTTTACTCTTCGCTCTTAACTATTTTAACTGCTCTTTCGCACTGTATGTCAAACGTCAGCCAGTGACGTAACAAAAGGAGTAATAATAAAAACATTCAAGTCATGTGATTCAATTATAACGCAATTCTTCATGTATAAGTGATCTGAAGTACTGTCTAGAAAAGTTCGTAGAATGTAGGTTTACGAGATCGGCCTTTACACCATAGAACAGGCATGTCAATTGATGCCCACAGGAGCAAGCGCGCGCTTTAGAGCCCAGGCGAGTCTGAGCGCTTTACAGCGGAAAGGAAAGAGACAGACGAAAGAGGTGGTATATGTCGCTTGGTCGAGCTATATTCAGGGATGGCCAGCACCTGATTCAATGGATAAAGGGAAGAGAACTTATTAAAACTGTATCCATGGTAATTTTTAGATTTGCCTGGGAAGTATAAGTGCATTATAAGAATGTAAGTTTTATTTTTAATGCTCATTTTTCACAAGTTTGTTTTTTTTTTATTCGAAAGAAATATTTTCTCAACTTTTCGTATAGAAAAGTGAAATTTTCAGGTATAGACCTATTTATTTAGTAACCTTACAGAATGTTTTCGTAAATCTAATATACCGGATATACGTATTACTGAAGATAGTGTATTGAAAATTTTGAAAATATTCGCATGGAAATTGTTTGTAAGGAAATGAATTAACAAAGCAACTACTGTTACATCATAAGCAAAAGATACGTGCCCATGTGTTGTAAAAATATCAGCTCTATAGCTTCAGTAGATTTATAGAAAATAATTTAATATTCTGATGATAGGAAGTTGCTCACAAATATCACCTTAAAAGCATAATGCGATAAGAGTTTTGTTATGTAATATCAGTTACACTTAAAACAGATACAGTACCTAGATAACTTTGCTTTGTACTGTAATATTGTTTTGATTAGTTTATTGCTTACTTTTGTAAGGCTAAAGATACCATCAATATAAATTCCAACTTATCATGTCATACTCAATCTCTTTCTTTGGAATATCACTTTCTTTATGAATGATGTGTTTCATCCACTTAATACAGTATAATATTATACTACTATGGAATTTAAGTGAATATTCCTTCTTAACTCTCTATTATGTTATTAAGATTTAAAACACAAGTGCAATATTAAGAAATCAGTGTTAGTACTTTTGTTTACCAGACAATATAGATAATATTAAACAGAAAGAAACCATATAAAAATAACGACATAAAATTTCCCGTTCCGTTTGAAGTTTGTGCACCACTGTTTTCTTAATCCAACAGGTTGCTTATTCATATACACAACCCTTCCTCTTTCCATACTTAGCGCTTGCTGCCCGCGCACGACGTCAAGGTCAGAAAAATGCGCTTGCTTTGACATCACTACCATAGAACTTCACGTCCACTATCTGGGAGAGATTCAAACCCAAGAACGTGGTTGCCACGCAACGTCAAAGCTGAGTTTCAATCTTTACAGCAACCGGTTGCGATTCCCCTTCTGTTCCTTAATTTCCAAATTCTTAATCTCTACAATGCTAGACTCATCCGTTCCTCCCTGGGGTTGACTCTTATGTACTCTTCTTGTACCCATAAGATTTTCATTTCTCTGTAATCACTTAATGACCGTAAATCCGTTTAAATTACATTTTGTACTTCGCTATCTCTCGTTTATAACTTTACATATTAAATTTATATTCATTGAAAAAAAATCCCTGCAATACTTCATTTATGACTAATCTGTTTTTTTTTTTTTTTTGTTCTATTTCCCTTAGTCAGTTCAATTTTATTTTTGCGGTAAGCAGAAACCTTATACATTTTTTCACAATATACGATCATTCTCCTATCTCCATAATGTAACTTAAATATTTAATTTTCTTAACCAAAATAGCCTCCATATTATTATCCGTACTCATTTCAAATCTTGCCGCCATATTTAAGGAATTCCATAGAATATTTTTCTTCTTTTTTCTTCAAAATGTTGATATTATATTCGGGATAAGTAATTTTCCCAAAACGCTATATTATATTAGGTTAATACATGTTATATTTATTTACACATACCTTACTATAGCCTTGAATTATAACCACAACGCAACACAAAATACCTATTATGTATTTATATTATTACTGATATTAATTAATATTATTAGTATGTTCAAATTTCACTAGCTTCCAGTAACCGGCTCAGAAATCTAGTACAATTTTAATTTCATGGAACTCCAGTACCGACAACGTGTCTCAGCTGCCAACATAACAGTTACAAAATCACTACTATTTGTAGTGCCGGTATTTGTCAGTATCGAAATTCGAAACGAAGTTGGCAAAATAAAATTCAACCTGTAAACTAGAAAATCATCACAATCCACTAACATATTATGTAGTAATGGGGGAAAAATGGTTAGGTTTCACCCTTAGGGTGTGAAGTAAGCTGACCCGAATTAATAAATGATAGGCCTATAACAGAAATGGAGCAAGATAAATTAATCATAACAGGTAGGAGAGAGTCCATTCATAGAACTCTGTCGCCTTCATTAAACCAATAGCCGAATTCTTAATGAGCTAATCTTTTAACAGATATAAATAGGATGTAGGCCCTAGCTCTGAAACTTCATTTTATCATTTCTTATTAGTAATGTAATTGTTCAAGCCCATGAACAGAATTTTAAGGCATTGCCTTTCTTAGTTAAAATAATAAATCGTTAGCTGGTCCATTGATGACTACTTTCCCCTAAGTAATAAAAATAATTAATCAAGTAAATAAATAGCCGAACGCTGTACAATGTGGCATAAGATGGACGAATTGTTAAAAATAATGTGAATGACCGCTATTAGTCGTTGAGTAGCCGGAGTTGTGTGTGACTGATCAAGTTGTTGTCCTTAAGTTAGTCGCAGCGGTTAAGAAACTATCCTAGGAAAGAGTGAAGAAAAAAAAAAGCTCGTGTCATTTACGTTATATTGTTCATCGCCGGGGATTTTTCACGTGCTGCGGAACTACTTACCAACAAGGAGGCAGCGCTTTTAATAATGCATTGGATGGGGTGCACCTCCGAGGTGCAGAATTTAAACGACGCCCTCATCTTCCAGGATCCATTATCATGCTCTCCGCTACATTATATCTCTTCGGCACTCAAGTCTCTTCACTCAGCTTCTCGCTCCACCTGGGGGATGCTGACTAGGCTAGAGTCAGAATATCGAAAGAATGAACTTGACAGACAGCTCGGGGTTTAAAGAGTTGCCAAGTCTATCACGTGAATCCCTGAGCCTAATAGACTGTCTAGACTAGTGGTTCCTAAACGTTTTGAAGGAGCGACCCACTTTTGGGCTAGAGATTTCTTTGCGACACTACGTACTGGTACTTGGCACTATTCGTAAAATATAAATCCATAGAAAATCGCAAATATTAATTCGTATTTCCATCAATTTATACATTCATGGTCCGTCGGTATACCCATTTATTCTCACATCCACTATTCATTTTCCATTCATTCATCAATTCATCTGCCCACTTATTAATTAATTAATTAGGTAATTAATTCCTTAAAACATCTATTCATTCATATTCATGCATTTATCCATTCATAAATTTACAGTGTGCTTAAATGCGACAGGCTCATGTCAGTAGATTTACTGGCGTGTAAAAGAACTCCTGCGGGACAAAATTCCGGCACATCCGGCGACGCTGATATAATCTCTACAGTTGCGAGCGTCGTTAAATAAAACATAACATTTAACATTCATCAATTTACGCATTTATTTATTTATTTATTTATTTAATCTTTACTTATTTATCTATTTTCCAATCATTCATCCATCCATCCATTCGTTACACGTTAATTGTGTTTCTTTAATACCACACCTGCATATTTTCTAATAATTAATTCATTGATTAGCAATTTGTATGGCTGAGGTAATACATTTGCATTGTTTTTCATTACTTTAGGCCTATCTCTTCGACTCCAGTAAAGTCTACAGTTAAAATTTCTTTAAAATAAACCATGAACGTGTCTGTATCAGATGAATGTATGGGTGCTTGATGCAAGAACCTCTATATAGTGTAGAATGTACGATTATTCTATCACAGAGACTAGCAACTATTGAATTATTATTATTATTATTATTATTACGCTTTCCCTACATAACTGCAATGTTTCTTCTAAGGCGAGTGTTGATTTCCCTTGGAAAGCAGCCCAAAACATACAACTAAAGCTCGAAACAATGCGTTGTTCTTTTTTTTATATAACAGGAAACGAAGCAAGAGCAAAGCAACAAGCTCCAATTGGTTGAACCCCGCATTCTAGAGAAGTTTATTGTGCAATACGATGACGGCATCGTAACGCGAGGAAGAAAAAGGCGTACATCGAGTACAATGCATTGAGTTGGGTTATTTCCTATTGAGAGAGCCAGAATTGTGAAGAGTTATCAAACTTTGCTTATAAGAACTTTCTTCAATGGAGAACTGAATAACATTATTTTCAAAAATATATACGAGTATACCCCACGATGGATTATAATAAACTCTTCCAAGTAGGTAATGTTCATATGCGGACTCCCCTTGTGTATAGGAATGGACTCTTTATAAATTGTCACTTTATCGGATATGACATAAGCATTTCCATGGCAACCGAAGTCAATTCCCGTTCCACAAAATCGTTTCACTTTTTCTATTAGTGTAGGTTGAATATAGACGTTATCTTATATGTCAAAATTTTGTAAGTGTGTAATTATTGGAAGATTTGTTTAAATAAACAAATCCTGCGTATAATTGTGAAAGAATACAGATACCGGTAGCTAGTTTTCGAAAACCGCAAAATACGGTTTTTTAGATGATAAAAGCAAATATTTTCTGTTTCAAGCCATTCAGATAAAAATATCGTAAGTTTAAACTTGTGAAATAACGCGAAAATTTTGCTTTTAGCACGAATTTGTTCGAAATTAATCTTTTGTAGAGATATTTTATTTTTATTTACGAAATTTTAATTTGAAGTGCCCAAAGATTGATGTACAGTAGGCAATATTCGAACCCCATTTGATATCAGGATTTTGAATCTAATATCCAATATTTTATGTGACTTTATTTTTAGAAATATCCTGAATGTTTTGTGGTATCTTTTAGTTTATATTATTCACACACAGGATGGTAGATTGTTATACAAATTTCTCTACACAACATGTAAGTGTGAATAGAAAAGCGCAAGAGATACAGACTCTAGTCTTTGTAGGAATATAGGGCCTACAATATATTTTGAACGAGGGTCAAAAAGTTATATTTTTAAAATATAAAATAGCACGATATTTTTATATTTTGCGCGAAATGATATCCAAATTATGCAAATTTTCATAGCCTACCGAAATTTACGATTTTTATTCATAGTAAAACAGGATCCCTATTAATATACATTAATGTCATTATTATTATTATTATTATCATCATTATTAAGGAAATTTTTATACAATTAACCGGTTTTCTTCTGAAAATCAGGGTAAATTAGATCCTTATTTTCTACGTATTTGCTTTTTTTTTAGTTGGTTATTTAACGACGCTGTATCAACTACTCGGTTACTACAACGTGTTCATAATGTGTGTGTCCGTTTCGTCTGCAATATTCGCCGGGCTGATCACGTAACACCATCCCTCGAAATGTTGTCCTGGCTCCAACTAGAAGATAGTAGAAAAATACACTGTCTTTCCCTCCTCTTTCACATAATGCATTTCTCCACTCCTGTCTATCTTGCGCCTTGTTTCCAAAATTTATCAACCCATCATAACCTAGACACACGATCACAACACTCCTCAATATTATCCATTCCCTCCCATCGAGCATCCTCATATTTATCTTCTTTCACTGTGGCTGTTCGACTTCGGAATTGCTTGCCGAGTAATGTCAGGGACTGTCAGACATCAAACCAATTTAAGAATAGACTAAGGAAATATTTTTCAAACAATTCTCGTCAACAAATATAGCTGTTTCAGGTTTCTTAATGTTTAATGGTTATATATCACAATAAATATTTAAATTATCTTATTATTATTATTATTATTATTATTATTATTATTATTATTATTATTATTATTATTATGGACATTGAGGAAGAAAGACGAAAGCAGAATAACGGCTAATGAAATGAAATTTATGAGATATACAGCGGGATATACGAAATGGGATCACAAACGCAATGAAGATGTAATGGAAGAATTACAACTATAACCTGTAATTAATCACGTAAAACATTATCAGAACAACTGGATAAGTCATCAGCATCGCATGCATAGAGATAGAATCCCAAAAGTCATGCTCCACTATCGTCCAAACGGGAAGAGATCTCTCGGTCGTCCAAAGAAGCGCTGGATTGAAAATTCAACTGTGAGATCGTAACAGGCCATTTGGCCTAATACTTGAAAGGAAGAAGAAGATTATTATTATATTTACTTTTACTTTCATGTTTGTTTATGGTCTAGATATTAATGTAATAACTATGTAACCAATTGTATTCTATTAGAATTAGAGTCTGGCTGGGAGGAAGAGAAGGCCTACTGGCCTTAGCACTGCCAGATTAAATAAATAAAAATAATTATTACTATTATTTAGCGTCGATGGGATTGGTGATAGAGAGATGATATTTGGCGAAATGAGGCCGAGGATTCGCCATAGATTACCTGGCATTCGCCTTACGGTTTGGGTTATCCTCGGAAAAACCCCAACTAGGTATTCAGCCCAAGCGGGAGTCGAACCCACGCCAGAGCGCAGATCCTGATTGGCAGGCAAACGTCTCAGTCAACTGAGCTACGCCTGTGGCTATTTGCTTGTTACATGATGGAACTCATTTGATGTGGAGTCCAGAAGACTCTAGACCACCTTCTAAAACAACAACACAAGACAAGGCATTGATAACGCAAGGACTTCAGTGGCAGGATTCGAACGCACGAGCGTGACTGTAAAGCCGCGCTAATGATAATCACGAATGTGCATTTCCACGAACTTGAGACGCTGTGCCATGAGGCTTGTGAAGTTGTCGACCACAATCCCGGGCTAATGAGGCCTGCCTCGCTCGGGTCTCGACAACAGGTTGCCTGGCGGTACTGCATTGCAGCTCCCCGGCTCTGTATTGCGCCACTTCGCGCACCATGACGCCTCAGAAAATCTGATTCCGACTTCAAAGACTGCAAATGAACGCTGATGACAGGCCGGCTTCATCAATCGGACCAAGCGGGCTTGATTGCAGTGTTCCACCCACAAGGAACAGTTCAGGGCGTCTTCATTACTTTACGCCCAGCCGTAGTAAAGAGGACTGGTTCGTACCGAAACAGAAGATTTCAGTTGAGTACAGTGAGGAGTATAGATGTAACCCGCGCCTCGCCCTGCTCCCGCTCGCTACAGACGATACACAGTTCACATAAACAACGCATAGTATCATTCTGTGAAGCTGCGTACAGTCGTGAATCTTTTGAAGAATATTATTAATTTATATTATTAATTTATTATTATCATATTTATATTATTAATTTATTATTATTATTAATTAACGAAATTTATAAGCTTGTACTTGCTATTTGGGAAAAGGAAATTGTACCAGAACAATGGAAGGAGTCCATAATCATACCTCTCTTTAAGAAGGGGGACAAGACTAACTGTAGTAACTTTCGAGGAATATCACTTTTGTTGACGTCGTACAAAATTTTGTTCAATATTCTTTTGAGAAGATTAACTCCATATGTAAATGAAATTATTGGGGATCATCAGTGTGGTTTTAGGCGTAATAGATCAACTATTGACCAGATATTTTTTATTCGACAGATAATTGAGAAAAATGGGAGTATAAGGGTACAGTGCATCAGTTATTCATAGATTTCAAAAAGGCATATGACTCGGTTAAGAGAGAAGTTTTATATGATATTCTTATTGAATTTGGTATTCCCAAGAAACTATTGTGATTAATTCAAATGTGTCTCAGTGAAACGTACAGCAGAGTTCGTATAGGTCAGTTTCTTTCAGATGCGTTTCCAATTCACTGTGGGCTAAAGCAAGGAGATGCACTATCACCTTTACTTTTTAACTTTGCTCTAGAGTATGCCATTAGGAAAGTCCAGGATAACAGAGAGGGTTTGAAATTGAACGGGTTACATCAGCTGCTTGTCTATGCGGATGACGTGAATATGTTAGGAGAAAATCCACAAACGATTAGGGAAAACACGGGAATTTTACTGGAAGCAAGTAAAGAGATAGGTTTGGAAGTAAACCCCGAAAAGACAAAATAGGCATATATGATTATGTCTCGTGACGAGAATATTGTACGAAATGGAAATATAAAAATTGGAAATTTATATTTTGAAGATTTGGAGAAGTTCAAATATCTTGGAGCAACAGTAACAAATATAAATTATACTTGGGAGGAAATTAAGCACAGAATAAATATGGGAAATGGCCGTTATTATTCGGTTGAGAAGCTTTTATCATCCAGTCTGCTGTCAAAAAATCTGAAACTTAGAATTTATAAAACAGTTATATTACCGGTTGTTCTGTATGGTTGTGAAACTTGGACTCTCACTTTGAGAGAGGAACATAGGTAAAGGATGTTTGAGAATAAGTTGTTTAGGAAAATATTTGGGGCTAAGAGGGATGAAGTTACATGAGAATGGAGAAAGTTGCACAACACAGAACTGCACGCATTGTATTCTTCACCTGATATAATTAGGAACATTAAATCCAGACGTTTGAAATGGGCAGGGCATGTAGTACGTATGGGCGAATCCATAAATGCATATAGAGTGTTAGTTGGGAGGCCTGAGGGAAAAAGACCTTTAGGGAGGCCGAGACGTAGATGGGAAGATAATATTAAAATGTATTTGAGGGAGGTGGAATATGATGATAGAGAATGGATTAATCTAGCTCAGGATAGGGACCGATGGCGGGCTTATGTGAGGGCGGCAATGAACCTCCGGGTTCCTTAAAAGCCAGTAAGTAAGTAAGTGGGGTTTTTCCCCTAACAACTAATTCAGAAGATGGCCGCTACAATACGCTCATTATATGCTTAATAATCTCACATTTGCATTTGGTTATACTATGGTTCTTTATTTCAAATCAGATTTAGATTTATTTAATAATAACATATACATTTAAAAAACGCTACATGAAAGTACCCTCGTGTCCGAGGACAGTTCCGTTTTGATAAAAATACTTGAAAATGACATACTATTTTACACTGTTCACCAAACATAGCTATTTTTTGTGAATTAAAATTTAAGATTCTGATTAGACAGATTATACATACCGGTAATTCACAAAAATAGAAATCTCTACTGTTTCTAAAATAAAATTTAAAATTCTTGCACTAAGATCACATTCTTAAGAAGAGAAGATAGAAGCACACATAAATATACATACTTGGTAGACAAAATACTTAAGTAAAAAGGTCACATAAAGATGATAATAATAATAATACTAGTAATAACTGAGTGAAAAAAGAGACGATGTTGAGATTGGTGATGGATTAATGTTAACTTATTATTAGTAGTATAATTAGTACAGGTTATGTTGATATAGTAACAAAGATAAGATAGAAAAAATATACTTAGGATAGAAATAAACTTGTTTTACAATACATGGTACATAATAAAACAGGAAAGTCTGTCTTATAAATTTTTTAATTCTAGATCTGAAAATTTCATTGCTTAAAGTAGTCAATTCTGGATGAAATTTTATTATCGAATTATACTTATAGTCATGGACCATAATTTTCCATGACGTTTTTAATAACTGATATTAAGTATTATATTGGGGGCTTTAAATTAGAACTTTCACTTTAACTTAAAAGGGGGACTACATCATATCGAAGATGTTCAGGTAAAAGGGCTTTCCCACAAAAGACATTTTTTTCTGAAACAGATATAGGCTAATTAAGTTTTAACACATTATTATTAGTTACCTTATATGAAGTAATGTAAACATAATTGTCAGAAATCATATCTTCAAGTTTTGTAATTAAATTTTAACTAATTACAGCGAAGAAAAAGAGTCACATTTAAAGAAATGAACGGTAAGCCTTTTACCTAACACCATCGATATTTTCATAATAAACACTCTGTCTTTAGAGCTTGTTGTTGCTTTAAAGGGGTGGCAGGTGAAGCAACTTTTGTGTTTATTTTATGGAAGGTGGTTGAGTCGCGTGTTAACTCCAGCCCTGCTTGTTTTACAACCACTTTGCGAGGTTTGTGGTCTGCAGGATAAGCATTCATTGCGCGCTATCTTGACGAGCTTTATCCTTGCTTCAAACGCCTGTCTGGCCACTTCCCTGACAGCACACACTGTCCAATGATTGCTTTAGTCACCCACATGACCGGGTGGCTATGACTAAAGTGGCTTTCCACGCCGTAGACACGGGTTCAAAACCCAGTAGTCACATTGAAATATGCGATACATGTAGTCTTTAGAAACGGGTGTTAGTCTAATTTCCTTTGTCAAAATTATTTACTTAATCTGGCCGAATTAAGGGCATTAGAGCTTCTCTAACACGCCACCAGAAATACAAGTAATAAGGAAAACAAATACAGAGAGGAGAAGTAGGCCTAAATATTTTATTTTATTTTATTTTATTGGGATCCAGAAATGCATATAGAGTGTTAGTTGAGAGGCCAGAGGAGAAAAGACCTTTGGGGAGGCCGAGACGTAGATGGGAGGATAATATTAAAATGGATTTGAGGGAGGTGGGATATGATGGTAGAGACTGGATTAATCTTGCTCAGGATAGGGACCAATGACTGGCTTATGTGAGGGCGGCAATGAACCTCCGGGTTCCTTAAAAGCCAGTAAGTAAGTAAGTAAGTTATTGGGATATTTTACGACGCTGTATCAACATCTAGGTTATTTAGCGTCTGAATGAAATGAAGGTGATAATGCTGGTGAAATGAGTCCAGGGTCCAGCACCGAAAGTTACCCAGCATTTGCTCGTATTGGGTTGAGGGAAAACCCCGGAAAAAACTTCAACCAAGTAACTTGCCCCGACCGGGAGTCGAACCCGAGCCACCTGGTTTCGCGGCCAGACGCGCTGACCGTTACTCCACAGATGTGGACGGCCTAAATAAGAAGAAACTGAAACAGATACAAAAAATTCAAATGCATAAAATAGGGAGAAAAGAATATCAGTGGAGATAGAATCACAGTAATTATATATATAAATGTATTAATATATTAATTGCCTAATATATTTAGTGACTGAGTAATTAAACATCTGAAGCTGAATAAGTAAATGATTACTTCTATACAAATTTGAAGAGAAACAAAACAGATACAATTTTCAAACTACTTTCACAATTAAATTAAAATTTTCAGTTTTCTACTCAGTAAAAAATGCTTATTATTCATATATTCATATAAGAGTGTAGCTTTCTGAGGACGGCGCTAGTAGTGTATTTCTATGGCAACCAAATGCAGTCATACATAGCTGTGGATTAGTTACACAAACTTCTTTGAGCAGAGCTATATCAAATAAATATTACTACGTTTGTTTTTTTAATACTGCTAAATTCCGACAGTCTCTGATGTGATTGGATAGGGTATTCCACAAGCGCGATAGCGAGATATCAAATGATGATGAATACCGTAAACTGGGGCTACTTTGAACACGGAGGAAACTTTGAACATTTTTTTCAGAAAACCATATTTAGTTATCTACATGCTGCACTTGTTATAGATGGAGGTAAATTATAAAAATCATTCTCATACCAAATTTATCTCCATCTATAACAAGTACAGCAGTTAGAAACCTAAATATGATTTTCTGGAAAAATGTTCAAAGTTTCCTCTATGTTCAAAGTAACCCCAGTGTACGGTACATACCACATACCATACATAAGAATATAGACCTAGGCCATATGTCCCCGAAAATCTCGAAGTCGATTTTTACAAAATCGCATTAAAAATAAAATGGTTAAAATGATGATAACTATGATAGTGATGATGATGATTATGATGATAGTGACACTGTTTGTTTCTCATACCAAATTTACCTCCATCTATAACAAGTACAACATGTAGAAACCTAAATATGATTTTCTGAAAAAATATTCAAAGTTTCCTCTGTGTTCAAAGTAACCCCAGTTTACGGTACATACCACATACCATACATAAGAATGTAGGCCTAGGCTATATGTCCCCGAAAATCTCGAAGTCGATTTTTACAAAATCACATTAAAAATAAAATGATTAAAATGATAACTATTATAGTGATGATGATGATTATGATGATAGTGACTGTTTGTTTCTCATACCAAATTTACCTCCATCTATAACAAGTACAGCATGTAGAAACCTAAATATGATTTTCTGAAAAAATGTTCAAAGTTTCCTCTATGTTCAAAGTAACCCCAGTTTACGGTACATACAACATACCACACATAAGAATATAGGCCTAGGCTATATGTCCCCGAAAATCTCGAAGTCGATTTTTACAAAATCACATTAAAAATAAAATGATTAAAATGATGAAAACTATGATAGTGATGATGATTATGATGATAGTGACACTGTTTGTTTCTCATACCAAATTTACCTCCGTCTATAACAAGTACAACATGTAGAAACCTAAATATGATTTTCTGAAAAAATGTTCAAAGCTTCCTCTGTGTTCAACGTAACCCCAGTTTACGGTACATAGACTACCACATACCATACATGAGAATGTAGGCCTAGGCTATATGTCCCCGAAAATCTCGAAGTCGATTTTTACAAAATCACATTAAAAATAAAATGATTAAAATGATGATAACTATGATAGTGATGATGATGATTATGATGATAGTGACACTGTTTGTTTCTCATACCAAATTTACCTCCGTCTATAACAAGTACAACATGTAGAAACCTAAATATGATTTTCTGAAAAAATGTTCAAAGCTTCCTCTGTGTTCAACGTAACCCCAGTTTACGGTACATAGACTACCACATACCATACATGAGAATGTAGGCCTAGGCTATATGTCCCCGAAAATCTCGAAGTCGATTTTTACAAAATCACATTAAAAATAAAATGATTAAAATGATGATAACTATGATAGTGATGATGATGATTATGATGATAGTGACACTGTTTGTTTCTCATACCAAATTTACCTCCGTCTATAACAAGTACAACATGTAGAAACCTAAATATGATTTTCTGAAAAAATGTTCAAAGCTTCCTTTGTGTTCAAAGTAACCCCAGTTTACGGTACATACCACATACCATACATAAGAATGTAGGCCTAGGCTATATGTCCCCGAAAATCTCGAAATCGATTTTTACAAAATCACATTAAAAATAAAATGATTAAAATGATGATAACTATTATAGTGATGATGATGATGATTATGATGATAGTGACACTGTTTGTTTCTCATACCAAATTTACCTCCATCTATAACAAGTACAGCATGTAGAAACCTAAATATGATTTTCTGAAAAAATGTTCAAAGTTTCCTCTGTGTTCAAAGTAACCCCAGTTTACGTTACATACCACATACCATACATAAGAATGTAGGCCTAGGCTATATGTCCCCGAAAATCTCGAAGTCGATTTTTACAAAATCACATTAAAAATAAAATGATTAAAATGATGATAACTATGATAGTGATGATGATTATGATGATAGTGACACTGTTTGTTGCAATAACGTTACAGTCGAGACAGAAACTGATATTCAACAGTGACGTCATATTGATGTGACTGAAGTTATATTTGCGTGCTGTATTTTGATATCGTGAACAATGTTTACCTACGTAGGACTGGCTGCCTTGACTACGACTGTACGATATTCGCGTCGTGACATTTCACTGGCACTCTGCTAAATGACTCTAGAGAGAGCCCAGCCATTCGTTGGCCGAGGTTCAGCATGTATTTTCAACTACGGCTCAACAAAAAGTCGGGAATTGCTGATGTGTGCTGCTGTTCCTGACTTTAATTATGATTTATGCTTTTATAATTAATAAAGGGAGGTATAAAACCGACCGAGCCTTGCAATCAGAGGATCCCAGTATCTGTCTGTATAATTAGGACCAAAAGGATTGCGAGCTCTAGTGGGTTACGTCTCATTTTGGCTTTTCTTCCTACGAAATTCTCTTCACATATTATACTGGAACGACGTACTTTGAAGTGAGATGGATGATCAATAGTCTTGGAGCTCACATAGACACTTCCTCTAGCCCCAGTTTCCCTCACGAAGACGTGCGATTGCGTACCTTTTAATTGTTTTTCGTCCTCTTTCCCGTTCGTATCATTATCTCTGAAGGTTTTCCACGCAATAGTCATGGAAATATTAGGTACATAGGTTACGTATATACATTTTAAAAAATAATTTATTGATCGATCAGCGCATTTAACGCTATACAGATCATTTCTAAATAAAATGTAATTACAATACATCACATTGAATTGAGGGCAGCCTAGATTGGGCTCCTCAATGGACAAAAATAATTCTTAATAAATAATTATTTACATAGGTTGGTGTGATGATAAATTTTGATTATAATATGAGGTCCATTGGAAGTTGGTTCTTGATTCTGGTGGGAAATGTGGACTTCCTTCCGAAAGAGTAGAGGATGGCGCCTGGAACATTTTCTAGGTTGTTACAGAACTTCTTAGCTTGTGAATGAATAAACTGTTTTGTGTCAATACCATTTTCTCTGTGTAGTTGGCTGTTACGGACAAACCAAGGAGAATTGAGTGAAATTCGTAGGACTTTATTTTGAAATGACTGGATGTGTTTAATTTCACTTATTGCAGCTCCTCCCCAGATAGGACAGGCATAATGCAGTAGAGGTCGTAATAGAGATGTGTAAAGTAGCATGCAATTTTGTAGCTTTAGAGATGATTTCTTGTTGAGGAGCGGATATAATTTAGTAAGTCTTGAGTAGGTGAATTTAAGTTTGTTGTTGATGTGATGTTTCCATGATAGACGGCCATCTAAGTGCACTCCAAGATATTTTACAGCTTCATCCTTTGGTTTCCACGGCATCACGTTGGTTGAAAGATTTATGCATGGAGGGTTAGCAGGACGACACAAAGTAAATATCATTGCATCGCATTTATTGTAGTTCAGTGCGATGCGCCAATTTTCAAGCCAAGGGCATATGATGCTTAAGGCTTCCTGAAGGTGATTTGAGGCTATGTTAATTTTGCGATGGGTTGCATAAATAGCTGTATCGTCTGCATACATAGCAATTTGTGCAGTTGGTGTTGCAGGAATGTCCGAAGTATATACATTGAATAGTATCGGACCTAAGATAGAGCCTTGTGGAAGGCCAGCACTAATGGGTCTAACAGAGGAGTGAGTACAACCCACTCTGACTGAGAATTAATAATAATAATTTATTTATTTAATCTGGCAGAGCTAAGGCCAGTAGGCCTTCTCTTCCGCCCAGCCAGACTCTAATTCTAATTGAATACATTTGCTTACATAGTTAATATCTAGATCATAAACAACATGAAAGTAAATAATGAAAATTGGATAACTAATGTTAGTGTGACAATAATAAACACTGGTAAGAAATAGTTATAATAATAATAATGATAATAATAATAATAGTATTAATAATAATAATAATGAGATAATTTAGATATTTATCTGTGATATATATAACCATTAAACATTGAGAAACCTGAAACAGCTATTATTGTTGACAATAATTGTTAGAAAAATATCTCGTTAGCTTATTCTTAAATTGGTTTGATGTCTGACAGTCCCTGACATTACTCGGTAGGGAATTCCAAAGCCGAGGAACAGCCACAGTGAAAGAAGATGAATATGAGGATGTTCGGTGGGAGGGAATGGATAATATTGAGGAGTGTTGTGATCGTGTGTCTGGGTTATGATGGGTGGATAAATTTTGAAAACGAGAATTACGTATATACATGAATATCAAATAAAATACACTGTAGTGTTAAAGAAAGTATATATTGTATTTTGTTACTTTAATTAGAGTATAGACGTTCCACGCAATCATTGGGATTTCCTTAAATTCCCTGCCAATTTTTCCTTTCGCCTTGACTTCCTCTTTTTCTCTACTTTTATCTTTTTTTTTTTTTTTTTGGTATGCAGCTTACCTCTTCTTGTTTCTTTCCAGCTTCTGGCTTTCTTCCTTTTTTATTTATTTTAGTATTTGTTACAGCTTATTGTATATATTCCTCTATTCCCAGTTTCTCCTATTTTCTTCTTTGTTTTTTGTCATTTCGAAATACGATACCTCACATATCCTAACGTTATATTGGAGCCATACTGCAAAACAAAGGAATAAAACTTTATGGATTTCAGATTTATGGTAATAAGAGTGAGCATCTCTCTATCAGATGGCGATAGTAGCCAACCCTTATGTCCATTATCGAGATGTATGCTGCCGGAATGGCAGCACTCAAGATTCCCCGTTACCACAGGGAGGTCCGCCTCTTCCTTTAATTCAAGGGATTGGGGAAGGATACGAGTAAAATTCTCCCGGGATCCCGTGTGGGATCTCCCAAGAGGGCTTTCGAAGGGAAGCGAAGCCCCTACACCTGAACCACTCATTCCTCTTACAAGGAAAGTTTGGAAATCGATGTTGTAGGGGCCTTGTGAAGAGCAAACCAAGAGGATGTACCTAGCGTTCCTCCAACAGTTCTCAGTTCCTTTGACGAATAAAAGATCATCTTGTTTATTTTTATACCACTAAAGAGTACATTATTACTTTCACTTGAGGATGCTATAATTGGTCACACTATTCTTCGTACATGAAAAGTTGATTAATGAGGTACATCCACCTTTGAGCGCTATAAGACAAAATTAATTTTTTTTCTCAGAAAGCAGGAAGTGTATTAAACTCGGAATTGGTGTGATAGATAAATATTCACAATCTATACTTCAAGAAATAATACTCAGCTATTAGGGAGGGGGGAAGGAACTGGGCACCCTACCTCATTATGTTCTGGTTTAGTTGCCTCATGAGTGATATCTTATTGGTGTCACTTGTGAGGTTCAAATCTGTCTTCGGACAGTTGACAAAAAAAGTAAGATATTAAAAATAACTTACAGTTTCCGGTAATAAAATATTGGAAATGGTGTCTATGAAAAGTGCAGTGAGAAAGAGCTTCCTATCTAATTTCTATATTTCTCGATGTATTAGTATTAGTAATATTTATTTATTTAACCTGGTAGAGATAAGGCCGTCAGGCCTTCTCTGCCCCTCTACCAGGAGATTCCAACTATAATATGAAGAATAAAATTACAATTAGTATTAAATTTACAATTACAATAAAAATCAAAGTAGGAAAAGATTACCTGACTAATTAAAGCTACCTAATTTATCATAGAAAAACAAAGAATATTTTATATTTACTGAATTACAAATTAAACCTAGATTAACAAAATTGTATAGTGATGAAATTATCGGATATTGAAATATTTTGTGATAGATTAAGGAAACTATTTACAAGTAATCAATTACTGACCAAGTGCCTAGTAAGTTTGCGTTTGAATTCAATTTTATTTCGACAGTCCCTGATGCTAGCAGGTAACGAATTCCAGAGTCTTGGCAGGGCTATTGTGAAAGAGGATGAGTACGAGGAGGTGCGATGGGATGGTACTGTTAGTATTCTTTCATGACGAGAGCGTGTGTTCAGATTATGGTGGGAAGAAAGGTAAGTGAAGCGAGACGACAGGTACGAAGGAATAGAAGAGTTAAAGATTTCGAAGAGAAAGAGAAGTGAATGTAAATTTCTTTTCTTATCTAGTTTAAGCCAACCTATTGCTTCCAGGGATGGGTAATATGATCATATTTACGAACATTGCTTACAAAACGTACACACAAATTATAAGCACGTTGAAGTTTCGTTTTGTTGTCGCTGGAGAGGTCAGTCAGTAAAATGTCAGCATAGTCAAAATAGGGAAATACAAGTGTCTGCACAAGGGACTTTTTAAGCAAGAGGGGAGATGAACATTTATCCTTTTTAGCACATGGATAATAGAATATACTTTTCTGCAGGTTTCTGTGTATTTTTATGATTTATTTTCGAATCTCTTCTTATGTATCTATGTGTATATTTTTTCATGAGTAGATACTCAATTTTGTTAGGCTACTTTTAGAACAGTTAATAAAGCGTCGGCTTTGGTAACCTAAGTTGGAATCCCGGCGGGTCCAATTGGAATTTTTTTTTCTTGGTTATTTAACGACGAGGTTATTTAGCGTTGATGGAATTGGTGATATCGAGATGATATTTGGCGAGATGAGGCCATAGATTACCTGACATTTGCCTTATGGTTGGGAAAAACCTCAGAAAAAACCCAGTCAGGTAATCAGCCCAAGCGGGAATCGAACCTGCGGCCGTACGCAACTTTGAATCGGCAGGTAAGCGCCTTAGCCGACAGAGCTACGCCGGTGGCTAATTGAAATTTGTGGAGATATATTTGATGATAGGTTTCCTCTGGGTACTCCCGTTTCCCCTACCGACATTCCACAATTGCTCCATTAATCACCATACGGTGCTCGGTAGTTCGCCTCCTATGGTGCACCAAAGGCAACGTCTTCATGGCGGCTGAAAGAACTACAAGCTTCGACACGTCGTCGGAATTCTTCGGTGAATGTCGAAGTCAAGTGCCCGCCATTAGTTAATAAAAAAATTGTTACTTATTATGTAAACTATTCATGCTACGAAACTGTTCCTGGTGCATTTTGTATGTTATGTATGAGATTTAAGAATTGAACGGGGAAAAAGTCATAATAGTACATTATGCAACGAGCCTATAATGGTAGTAATTAAGGCGCGAGAATGTTTATGAAACGGTCGCAAACGAGTTTCATAATTTTCATACGAGCGTCTTAATTACCATTATAGGCAAGTTTCATACGACTTTTTATGCTCGACCATGTTTCTAACTTGAAATTATTCATAAGTATTCATGTTATTCTTATGTGACTGGGGAGCGAACTGGCCTTGTGCAATACCTCGTAAATTGTGAGGTGTGCGCAGACGCGAAAGTATTGATTTTTTCCTAGAAACAAATGTCATTGACCTTGATATAATCTAGAGAGTAAAATGAACATTAATCTTGATATATCATTGAAATTGATTTAGACATTGAAAAACGAGATGACAAATTGAATTTATTTGAATATTATTTACAATTAACTCTAATTATTATAGTAACAGAACATAACCTTCTGCGACAGTATTGGATTTCCAGCCTCCGTGATGTTTCGCTAGTTGTCTTTCGATTGCATATCCGAGAATAATTGATACTTGCGCTTTCATAATGGTAGAATGACGCTTTCTGATTGGTTGAAGAACTGAACTTTAATGAATAGGTGTACTTTAATAAGGTCCATTAAAGGGCTGCTACCAGGTGTATAATTATTACATTTCGGCCTGGTCGAGCATAAAAATATATTAAGAAATAATGGAAATTATGTGGGGAAACATTTTCCCACTAAATTTTTCTTATGGGCCATTTTAAATAGTCTATTTAATTACCGGTAATTATAAATTATTTTTAATATCTGAATATTGTTTCTTTGAGTAGAAGTAGTGAATAATTATAACACCAGTTGTGAGTTTAATATACGTTATGGTTTCTGAGGAAACATATATATTTATTTTTGTCGTTATTTATAGTGCTCAGACGTGAATGTACTTCTTTAAACCACTATATTCATTTACCAGTCTTATGTAAAAACGAGAGCTAGAGTTACAACTTATTGATCACTTAATAGTTGGATTATTTCGTAGTACTGTATGAACCTCATACGGATATGTAATCTCAAGAAAAAAAAAAAAGAATCATCAAAACAGCTTTGCGCTTAAAATTTCGCATTGTTGCGCACAGTTTCATATGACGAAAAAAAACAACATTCATTCATAACTGCAACTCAGTAGCTAATTGGAGCTAAGAGAACAGAAAGCTATTCCCTCATGTAGTGACGTCATCTCATTATCAGACCGGCAGTAATGACAGAGGCGGCCGCCCGCTTATCTGTGGAAAAGCGCTAATATGTCTGGCCATATCCTGTAAACAGCATACAGCATGTGTGTGTTCTAGTCTGCAAAATTGTATGTATTCTGACCAACACATGGTTAGGTCATCAGAATCTGATATAGATTACAATAAACTACTCTCTTCTATTTTTGTTACTGCAACGGCACTCACTACCAGAGCTATAAAAATACGTAAGTAAATAAGATCTCTGGGGTTTTCAAGAATCATTATACATTGAGTTTTGGTAATATCTTGGTGAAATTTGCCTAGCAACATGAAGAAAATAAAAGAATCGTCTCTTTGAACAAGGTGATGAACGGCGCATATCACACAAGAAAGTTTGAATATACCCTCATGGTCTTGTTTCCTGGTCGACTTATTTCAAAATTTGAGAATATCACTTGGCCAGCAAGATCTCCGGATCTGAGTATATGGGGTTATGTAAGGGAGGGCTATAAAAAAATTGCGTTTCGTACAGTTTTAGGAGCCACCGGCGTGACTCAGTCGGTTAAGGCGCTTGCCTGCCGGTTTGAAGTTGCGTTCGGGCGCGGGTTCGATCCCCGCTTGGGCTGATTACCTGGTTGGGTTTTTTCCCTGGTTTTCCCCAACCGTAATGTGAATGCAAGGTAATCTATGGCGAACCCTCGGCCTCATCTCGCCAAATATCATCTCGCTATCACAAATCTCATCGACGCTAAATAACCTAGTAGTTGATACAGCGTCGTTAAATAACGAACTAAAATAAAATAAAATACAGTTTTAGATACAGCTTTATTTTTTGGTACACACATGTACCTTAGCAACCTAATAAATAATAATCCGAGGCACGACAGCCCATGAAAGACCATAACCGACCAACCCGCTGCTGCCCTCACGTCCACATGCCGAAGCAGAGGTGGACGATCATCCAACAAGATTGGAGGTATCGTTTGGTTAGCACGATGATCCCTCCAGCCGTTATAGCTGGCTTTTAGCAACCTAATGGAATTACCAAAATTTGACTTTTTCACCATAAATTTATTTTTTAAGTTATTAATTCTGTAGTGCTCGGGAAAAGTGACACAAGTCAGCTTCCACAAACCTTTTTTGATAATTTATTGGCAACTTACGGAACATCTGTTAGCTTGGAAAAAAATACATAGGTATTCCTCCCATTACAATAATTCATACAGAAAAAAATCAAATCGACATAAACCAGTGTAAGTTGTCAATAAATTATCAAAAAAGGTTTGTGGAAACTGACTTGTGTCACTTTTCCCAAGCACTACAGAATTGAAAGTATGGGAAAATTTTCAAAATTCTACACTTCTTACAATTTCTTTCAGTCAGTCTGAATATTTTATACGAGTATAATACCCATCACCGTAAAAAACAGCTTGTTACGAATTCCTACAGTAAGCCTCGGAATAGGACTGATTCTCTGGCACGACCACAGCAAAGGAATAAGGTTTTGAGATTTGGCACTTGGAACGTAACTAGTCTTTATAGAACAGGAGGGGTAACATTAGTAGCAAAAGAACTAGCTAGATATAGAATAGACTTCGTAGGAGTACAAGAGGTTAGGTTAGATGGGAATGGCATATCACAAATAGGAGATTACTTGTTGTATTATGGGGAAGGAAACAATAATCACCAATTAGGAACAGGATTCTTTGTACATAAAAGAATAAAATCAGCAGTAAAAAAGGTCGAATTTATCAGTGACAGGTTATCATATTTAGTACTTAAGGGTAGATGGTGCGACATCATAGTTATAAATGCTCACGCCCCTACAGAAGAGAAAGACGACTATATAAAGGATAGCTTCTATGAGGAATTGGAACATACTTTTGATCAGTTCCCTAGATATCATATGAAAATTTTATTGGGGGATTTCAACGCTAAAGTAGGACGGGAGGATATTTTTAGACCAACTATTGGAAAAGAGAGCCTACACGCAATTAGTAGTGACAATGGAGTTAGATTAGTCAACTTTGCCACATCGAAAAATTTAATTGTCAAAAGTACAACATTCCCCCATAAGGATATACATAAATATACTTGGACTTCTCCAGATGGATTGACACACAACCAAATAGATCACATCTTGATAGATAAACGGAGACATACTAGTATAGTAGATATTCGAACTTTCAGGGGTGCAGACTGTAATTCTGACCATTATTTGGTGATTGGAGAATTAAGAGAAAGATTATCAGTAGCCAAGCGAGTAGAGCAACAAGTTAATATTACTAAATTCAATATTTTGAAATTAAAGGACGAGGAAGCTAAGCAAAATTATCAGGTCGAAATTTCGAATAGGTTTGCCACTTTAGAAAGTTCCGACGAAGTTGAGAAAGAATTAGATGTTAATAGCGTGTGGGAAAATATCAGAGATAGTATCAAAATTGCAGCTGAGCAGAGCATAGGTTATTATGAAACTAAGAAAAAGAAACCGTGGTTTGATGAAGATTGTTGCATGGTAGTAGAAAGAAGGAAACAGGCAAAATTGAAATTCTTACAGGATCCAGTTGAGGAGAAGAGAGATAATTATTTCAATGAAAGACGGGAAGCAAGTCGTACACTTAGGAATAAAAAGAGAGGTTACTTGAAGGAAAAACTGAATGAGGTAGAAACAAATAGTAAGAATAAAAACATTCGAGATTTATATAAGGGTATAAAGGAATTTAAGAACGGATATCAGCCAAGGGTAAACGTGATCAAGGATGAGAATGGTGACTTGCTTGCAGACTCTCCATCAATCCTAAACAGATGGAAAAACTATTTTGCGCAACTACTAAATGTACATAGGCCAAATAGAAATGATCGGGACGAAATTGAAATACAAACTGCTGAGCCATTTATACCCGAACCCACGCTTTCAGAAGTCGAAATTGCGATAGAAAATCTGAAAAAGTACAAGTCTCCAGGTATCGATCAAATTCCAGCAGAATTAATACAAGAGGGTGGAAGTGCATTATATAGCGAAATTTATAAACTTGTACTTGCTATTTGGGAAAAGGAAATTGTACCAGAACAATGGAAGGAGTCCATAATTGTACCTATTTTTAAAAAGGGGGACAAAACCAACTGTGGTAACTTTCGAGGAATATCACTTTTGTTGACGTCGTACAAAATTTTGTCCAATATTCTTTTGAGGAGATTAACTCCGTACGTAGATGAAATTATTGGGGATCATCAGTGCGGTTTTCGGCGTAATAGATCGACTATTGATCAGATTTTTTGTATTCGGCAGATAATGGAGAAAAAATGGGAGTATAAGGGTACAGTACATCAGTTATTCATAGATTTCAAAAAGGCTTATGACTCGGTTAAGAGGGAAGTATTATATGATATTCTTATTGAATTTGGTATTCCCAAGAAACTAGTTCGATTAATTAAAATGTGTCTCAGTGAAACATACAGCAGAGTCCGTATAGGTCAGTTTCTATCTGATGCTTTTCCAATTCACTGCGGGCTAAAGCAGGGAGATGCACTATCACCTTTACTTTTTAACTTCGCTTTAGAATATGCCATTAGGAAAGTTCAGGATAACAGGCAGGGTTTGGAATTGAACGGGCTACATCAGCTTCTTGTCTATGCAGATGACGTGAATATGTTAGGAGAAAATACACAAACGGTTAGGGAAAACACGGAAATTTTACTTGAAGCAAGTAAAGTGATCGGTTTGGAAGTAAATCCCGAAAAGACAAAGTATATGATTATGTCTCGTGACGGGAATATTGTACGAAATGGAAATATAAAAATTGGAGATTTATCCTTCGAAGAGGTGGAAAAATTCAAATATCTTGGAGCAACAGTAACAAATATAAATGACACTCGGGAGGAAATTAAACGCAGAATAAATATGGGAAATGCGTGTTATTATTCGGTTGAGAAGCTCTTATCATCCAGTCTGCTGTCCAAAAATCTGAAAGTTAGAATTTATAAAACAGTTATATTACCGGTTCTTCTATATGGCTGTGAAACTTGGACTCTCACTCTGAGAGAGGAACATAGGTTAAGGGTTTTTGAGAATAAGGTGCTTAGGAAAATATTTGGGGCTAAGCGGGATGAAGTTACAGGAGAATGGAGAAAGTTACACAACACAGAACTGCACGCATTGTATTCTTCACCTGACATAATTAGGAACTTGAAATCCAGACGTTTGAGATGGGCAGGGCATGTAGCACGTATGGGCGACTCCAGAAATGCATATAGAGTGTTAGTTGGGAGACCGGAGGGAAAAAGACCTTTAGGGAGGCCGAGACGTAGATGGGAGGATAATATTAAAATGGATTTGAGGGAGGTGGGGTATGATGATAGAGACTGGCTTAATCTTGCACAGGATAGGGACCGATGGCGGGCTTATGTGAGGGCGGTAATGAACCTTCGGGTTCCTTAAAAGCCATTTGTAAGTTATAATACCATGTTAGGAAGAGAACTATGCATTCATTTTTTTTAATAATCCTGGACTAGAGAGCAAAATAATTTGTGAAATAACCACATTTTTTAATTCTTTTGTTTAAGACATTTTTTAAAAGTTAGATAAAAATGAATTAATAAAATTGAAGACATTATTACAAAAACAGCCCTAGTCATTTTTAATGAAAATGACTTAAGGACACATTTGCTACTATTTTAAATGTTTATAGACTCCAAAAACTGTCCATGTCAAGTGCAATAGACATAAGGATAAAACATCAGTTGAACGGAAATAGCTGACATGTGTTATTCTTGTATTTTTTATTGTTTTCCTGAAAAATGGCAATTTTGACAAGGGTTGTTTTTGTAATAATGTCTTCAATTGTTAAGAGTAATATAAAGAATATACACAAAAATCAGGTTCTTAGGTACAAACCTGTAGATACTTTGGAAGAAGAAAAATGCACAAAATAATTTAGTGAAGAATAATGGCTTTTAAGTTGACACTTCAAGAGCGCGTATTTTTACGGACCTTTAATTATGACGTCATTAGGAGGGTTTCCAATCGTTTATGCACTTGAAACTCTGGAAACTTTTAGAGTAGAGTAATTAGGAACGATTTACAGAAAAAAAAATAATTAATTTTTTGTCCAAAAATTTCATATTTTCTCTATGGTCCTTTCTTTCATATTTTCTCTATAGTCCTGCTGGCCCAAAGTATTCCAGAATCGTCGGCGTACTACAGTAGAGCTTGAAGGACACATACGAGAAGAAATAAAAAGAAAAACTTTGATTGTGAGATATTGAGGGACTTTTAACTCATGTCATTTTCAAAAACTAAGCTATATAACTGAATTGAATATCTTTAAGTTTGCAAATCTAGTCTTTCAGGTAAAGCTCCCTGTAAAGCAGATTTGAATAATTTCAAGGGAAAAATTGTTCCGGGGCCGGGTATCGGTCCCGGGGCCTCTGGTTGAACGTACCAGCGCTCTACCAACTGAGCTACCCTGGAACTCTACCCGATATCGTCTGAACTTAGAGCGCTGGTGCAGAAAACCATAATTCCAAGTCATACAGAGATTGTGTGCACTCGATGTGGGTCTCTGGCGTTTCGTCAGCCCACGCGAGTTGTGTGAGACGGTGTCGGGTGGAGTTCCCGGGTAGCTCAGTTGGCAGAGCGCTGGTACGTTCAACCAGAGGCCCCGGGATCGATATCCGGCCCCGGAACAATTTTTCCCTTGAAATTATTCAAATCTTTAAGTTTGTTTTTCTCAAACAGTTTACTTTGTTCGCATTACTATGATCTTACAAAACCATTTTAAAATCTATCCTGAACTGATGGTTAACTTTGTGTGTGTCTATAATAATTATTATATGTGTAATATAGACTTATCAGTATAATTCTAACAAGATAAATATGCCCCTATCTGAATTATTGAAGGATAAACTGAGGAAATAGTGGGTAAGTCACACACTTTTAATTTTGAACTTGAAATAAAAGACAAGAATGAAAATATGGTAATGCCGACGAGCAATTTTCCTGTTTCCAGTTGCTTTGGAAGGAAGGCCAATAGACACGGCGAATTCTCAGATCAAAGTCGTAAAATCAAGAATCAACCAACGAGCTATATAGAGGAAGCGAGGAAAGGTTTTAGTTGAGGAATAGTTAGAGTTCTCAAGATTCCTAGAGTGTCCTTCTACCTTCCGAAAGCATAATATGCCTCCTTAGACTGGGACTTCATCAGACTCTTAAGCTTAAAAAACTAACAGTAACAGCGTCTTTACAATCAATATCTTAGGAGAAACTCATTAAGACTGTGAGATAGGCCTACATGCGGTGTTGCACTTTATCAGACAGGAAAATTTAGTGAATCAGTTTTTAGAGGCCTACTCATAATTTAAGAGATAATTACAAATATATGTAAATTGAACGAATTGCGAAATGAGCGAAACAATTTCACGTACACAATTTTCACTCGCTACGGCAAGGACAAGACGTTTGCTTTAAAACGCTAGATGTACTTTTAAGGATCTCAAATTAAAGCTAATTGGTAGGAAATTATCCGTAGACGGGATCAAGAAAGCCGTGAAGGATACATCTAGCGCTGTCTGGCGTCTGCCGAGTTGATTAGAGTTGTTTAATTCTTTTTCTTTTGTTTGCAATGGCGTAGTAGAGGTTGAGAAGCTAATCTGATTTAAACCCAAAATTAAGTTTAGTAATCTCTTGTAAACGAAGTC
Source organism: Periplaneta americana (assembly GCF_040183065.1). Taxonomy (NCBI): domain Eukaryota; kingdom Metazoa; phylum Arthropoda; class Insecta; order Blattodea; family Blattidae; genus Periplaneta; species Periplaneta americana. The sequence continues at coordinate 202,233,050 of NC_091118.1, read as the reverse complement.
TAACATTAAATCTTCTAATGGTCAAGAAAAGAAGAGGTAAATTTCATTAAGTTAATGGGTTGAAGATACAATTAGATTTAGATTTAACAAACCTGTATAATATTTTAATGTTTACTCTTGACTATTACACTCTTATTACGTCATACTACTTTTGACCAATAAAACGGTACGGAACGACGTGTTTCAACCAATTATGACAGCTTATCTTACAATTCATATCACCTCCCTAGCATTTTTTATTTTTATCACCTCCCTAACTTTTGTTTCTTTGTTTGCCAACATTGTACTTTCAATAATTGTATCTTTTAAAATGATTCATGTTTATTTCATCATCCTTAAGTGAAACTTTTCTATCATTTATCTTGTTTATATTATTTAGGTTATGTTATAGCTTCTGCTGTATGAGATTATGGATAGTCACGTATAAGAGATTGTTTAATATATATTGGTACCGATAATTAAAGTGCAATGCCACTGTTTTAATAATAATGAAACTGAATCAACATAGCTTTCTTGACTAGTAATCGTCCATAGCATAGATGGGCATCGTGCCTCACTTGAGAAATAATGCCTCACTGACCTTCACAGAGCTTATCGCTCTGAGTGACATCATCTTCACAGTCCCCGTTCCTCCCTCACGCAGCTCCTAGGCGTGGGCAGGTTATATATCAGTTTCATAAGCAATATCAGTGGTGGCATAATGGCATTATCAAAGCAGTGTGTACGCGTTAGAAAACAATTATTTCATGAGAAATGGGAGGAAGAGTTATTTTGCTGTTTAGAAGGGGAGAACATACGATGTATGTTATGCTCGAAAATCCTATTAGGCATTAATACATTTAGTACACAACGTCATTACTCCTTATGCTCATAAAGAACATGCTAAATTAGGAGATAAGACAAATTAGATGTTATTTTTCGTACTATTTCGAAGAAAATTTATGATCTTAACATTTGCATAGTATACTAAATACGACATTATACCTTAAACACGCTGCATTAAAAGGTACGAGGAATTAAATGTTGTTTGTACGTATTATTTCCAAAATAAATTTATAAAAATAAAATATCAACTGTGCGTAGAAAACGAAATATGATTTTCTGAAATTATTTTAGGTCGAGAACATGCAAATCTATTAAGTAATCTTGATAAACGCCAGAATATTCAAGAAAATAAACGTAGACAAACTATTTCAAATCGGGTGCCTCACGTAACCGAAAATTGTGCCCATGTATGGTCCATAGGGTCCAATGAAGATTGTAGGCCTATAGTTGGCACAACTGGTAACAAGAGAACAGCTAATAATTACACACTACTGCCATCTAGAGGAATATTTGTAATGATGAGATGGTACAATAATATATTTTCAAGACATAGTGTCTTTGTAAGTCAATTAATATTTTACTGTATTGAAGTAGGCTATTTTATTTCTTCTAATCTTTTGAACACACTGTATATACATACACACATGCAAGACCATTGGTGTAAGTACAACACTGGGGTTAGTGTGAAACCACTTGTTACGGTGGCTGAGTAGTCAGACATTCAGCCTGTCACGCAGGCGATCCCGGTTCGATTCCCGGCATGGACTTAAATTTTTCATTGAAAAGTCTATAGTGACACTTGTGGCGGACAAGGTTGCAGTTGGGATTTTAATCGAGGTTCCGTTTTATATTAGGCATCTACATAATTCCGTCAACATTTCTCCATTTCGTCATCATTCCATAGCATTCCCCGAACGCCGACTGGAGACGCACGGATGGGGCTGGCCTAGGGAGGAGTGGGGTTGTCTGCTCGAAACCTGGGTACGCTGCGAACCTTGGTGTAGTCAGCCGGTGTGGGTTTGGGAATGCGCCTAGTTTGAAGGTTGGCGCTCTAGATCTAATAAGATAGCAGTATCATCACAGTCTACTATATACAGTCACGAAGCTTGAGTTTTGAGGGTGCTAGAAACAATAGACTGTGACGGTACTATTTTGCATTGCCTCTAATGAGGCGATATTAGCGATCCTAGTGGTGAGCAACTATCTAATGTTTGCATATTTACTACGTATTGAGCTTCGCGACTGCATATACTAGACTGTGGTGTCACAGTATCCCCTCTTTAAAATTCAATTCAGTAGTGTGGCATCAGATGCAAAATGTAGCTTTAGACTGGGATATAATTTTATAATCAATGATGAATAGCTCATACTTTCGTCTAATAATAAATGTTGTGCATTACAAAAAAAGACTATAGTTTATATATATATATATTTATGCTCGACCATGCCAAAATGTAGTAATTGTACACCTGGTAGTAGCCTTTTAATGCACCTCATTGAAATACAACTATTCGTTATAATTCAGTTGTTCAGCCAATGAGAAATCACCATTGTACCATTATAAAACCTCAAGTATCGATTATTCTCGGATATGCAATCGAAAAACAATTAGCGAAAAGTCACGGAGGCTGGAAATCCAATACTGTCGCAGAAGGTTATGTTCTGTTACTATAATAATTAGCGTTAATTGTAAATAATATTCAAATAAATTCAATTTGTCACCTCGTTTTTCAATTCTAAATAAATTTCCAGGTTATATCAAGACTAATGTTCATGTTATTCTTTAGATTATATCAAGGTCAATGACATTAGTGCCTAGGAAAAAATCAATACTTTCGCGTCTGCGCACATCTCACAATTCAGGTCAGTTCCGCTCCTCACTCGTTTCATAAACAAACATACTCGCGTCTTAATTACTACCATTATAGGCTCGTTGCATAATGTACTATTTCAAGTTCACCACGAAAACTTTGGACTATGTTGTGGACACTAAGAAAAATAGTTAAAAAAATTAGTGTCATATATTCATGTAATAATAAATTTGTATTAACAAAAGCTGCCCTAAATAAGGGTTCGATAGATCGGCCTACTAATCAATTCATAAAGAATAATCCTTAAAAACAATTGTGTGACAATTTGAAAGAAAAAAAACATTAAGATAAATGATACGAAAACATAAGAAATCATTTACAATAAAAGTTTCTCGGGTACAAATGATTACTAATTATAGCTAAGGAAGTGAAATAAGTTGCATTGAACATGGATAATTGAATGTTATGTAGTACGTTTATTTCTATGTATGTTACATTTTTCTGACCATTTTTTTCGTGCAAGGATAAAAGATATTCCAAACATTGGAGCAAAAATGATCACTTAGTAATGCCAATTTAAATACCAAAATAATAGAAAATTGTAGTTGTAACTTTTCACTGAGAAATTTTCACAAATTAGCTTGTATCTATGTTGATTTTGTTTCGATTTTACAATTTTAACTATCTTCATGTTCACAGTGTTTCAGTTTGTTCATTTTTACGTCTAATTTATTTTATACGTGCTATACCAAAACATACGTAGTTGCTATTGTTCTGAGTATTCAACAAAGAATGCTTTTTCGTACTTTCTCTTGCTGAAGCCTTACTTCATTTCCAGCATTTCCGCCTGGCTAAAAACATAAATGTACAATGTTTCAACTTACAACTCTGTTTTAAGTAGCATTCCATTATTAATTGCCTTTTATTCCGTAGAAAGAAACATAAAAGTTTGTGTATTCTTCAGATGTTACAGTTTTCTCTAGGGAAAAGTTTGTGTCTTCAAAGCGACTAGAGATAATTTAATTCTGGATAGAGACAAATACACGCGTTGGAAGTGGTCTTAATGCATTTGTCCCAGAAGCAAATAAACTCCAAGCATATATCTATTTTTTGCTATAAATTGCACTTCCCCCAAATGACTAGGTAAGTTTTAAAAACGCAATATATATTCTACATTTGTACTCTTAATAATTTAATGTAATTTAAAGTACATATTCTGAACATACTTTCTAATCCGTCGCTTTGGCTTCGCGGTGCAACTTGCTCGGTCGTAGGTTCGATTCCTGCTCCGAGATTTTCCCAAACTTTAAGGTGAATATCATTTAATTCCATGATAAATCCTCGAACTTGTCTGGCCAATGCTATCTTGCTACCACTAATTTCTACACTAAGTAACTTTGTATTTGACACATCATTATTAAATGACGGATTAAATCTACATTTTATATATCTTGATTACACAACTTTTAACACTAGGGCCTATATCACTTCGGAAACCGTATAATGTGTCTTTCACGTATTAAATTTGATGTACCTTGTTAACATGTTTCGGCCTCCTATTAGCCATCTTCAGAACTGGTTGTTGCTGGTCTTGGCGCCTTTGGTTTTGTTTCCTGTGGGGGTGTGTTTTTGTAGTGTAATATGGAGTCAAAGAATGTGTGAGTTCTGAAATTGAGTTGTGTGTTGAGAATTTCATTTGGATGTGCTTTTGTGTGTCTGTATATTTCGTATTGTTCTAGTGTGTTTAGTTTCTGGCTTTTTGGTTAGATGTGCAGTATTTCCATGTCTGTGTTGATGTCTCTGTAGGTGTGGTTAGCATTTGTGATGTGTTCTGCATATGTGGAAGTGTTTTGTAATTTTGTTATGGCTGTGATGTGTTCTTTGTAACGTGTTTGAAATGATCTGCCTGTCTGTCCTATGTAGAAGTTGTTGCAGGTGTTACATTTGAGTTTGTATACACCTGTGTGATTGTATTTGTTTGTTTGTATTGTTTGTGTGTTGAGATGTTTTTGTAGAGTATTATTTGTTCTGTATGCGATGTTGTAATTTAATTTCTTGAACGAGGTTGCAATCTTATGTGTGTTTTTGTTTCCGTAGTGTGATGTATTTTTTTGTGTTCTTGTGTTTGTGTTGTATTCTTATGTTTTTTGTGATTATATTTTGTCTTTCGTATTATGTTTTTATAAGTCTAATGATAACATAATGATAACAATGATCTTATTTTTTATCATTATTATTATTATTATTACTATTATTATTATCAATAATTGTCTTATTTTTTTATACTTTGTATGTCTCATTTATTTTGACCTGCTGTTCACATTTTATTATGCTTTTTTCTTTCTTTCTATATGTTATATATTATGTCTGATTTCTACTTACTTGTTGTTTACATATTATTATTATTATTATTATTATTATTATTATTATTATTATTATTATTATTATCTTATTCAGTTTTGTGTGTAAAATTGTAGTGTACTTTGTAAATTTGTAGTGTTTTTGTAACGCACTTTTACTCCTGGTTAAGTGTTAGAGAAGGCCGTATGGCCTTAACTCTGAGAGGTTAAATAAATCATTATTATTACTATTATTATTATTATTATTATTATTATTATTATTATTATTATTATTATTAACATATCTACAAAACAATTATTTATTTGAGCTATGGAAACGCTGACCACGCCCACTTTGGTCTAGACTACTAGACGCTCGTCTGTCGGTATCCATGACATTCACAAAATGGTGTCCTATGTTCACGACGATTAAACATATCACCTTAATTAGGAGCCGCAGCAATAAAAATCGATTTTTGTCCGAGCTGCGTCATCGTATAGTGACGTCATGAGGGATGTTGCCACCAGATTCAAAGAGAATATTGATCTGAAAGGGGCGGGGCGTGAGCACAGAGGAAATTCCACCCCAGACCCACCCTCTAGCTCTCTTAGTCATCTGGAAGCTGCGTCATTGAGACTTGACAAAATTGACACAGGAAAAACGCCAGGGAAGATGGAATGCTTTGTAATGCGGAGTACCACGTGTCCTCAGGGGATTTCAGGAATATTTACGAAGTCATAGGCCCTAAAACCGATTGCTTAAATTTACATACAACAAACTTCAACTGCCCTCCATTATTTGCCCAGATTGTTTTATTTGTTTGGATCACTTGTTTAAATATCAGTATTTATGTCATCATTCATCATCATCATCATCCTTCACGAATTAGGCCTCTGTAGACCTGTTTCGGCCCCATCTAGCAGTCTTCTAAAAGGTCTTCCTGGTCGACGATGTACTCTAGGTTTATACTGCATCATAATTTTTGGGATTCTTGAATTGTCCATTCTTCTTACATGATCTAGCCAATTGAATTTGTATCTGCTGATTTTTTCTTCTACTGACTCTACTTCTAATTGTTCTAAAATTTCTTCATTCCTTTTTCGGTCTAAAAGAGTATATCCTGCTGTCCTCCTGAAAAATTTCATTTCCGTTGCTTTGATTCTGTTCATGTCTTTTTTCTTTAATGTCCAAATCTCGCTTCCGTATAAAAGGGAGGGTAATGCTAGTGTATTATATATTTTTATTCTTGTAGATTTTTGTACTAATTTAGCTTTTAATGTATTGTTTATTATTCCTAGAATTTGTGTAAATTTGGTAATTTTCTTGTTCATATCTTTTTCATTTTGATAAGATATTTCACAACCCAGATAATTGAAATTTTATACTTGTTCGAGGCATTAGTTATTGTGTATTATCTTACTTCTGACTGGGTCTTGTCCTAAAAATGCCATTACTTTTGATTTTTGTGCTGAAATTTCCATCCCAAAATTTTTAAATATTTTATTTCATGTATATAATCCTCTTTGTAAATCATCCTCTGAATTGGAAATTATGACTTGATCATCGGCATAGAGTAAGGTATTTAGGGGAGAGCGGGTAGTATCGGACAGTGCGTTTTCTTCATCTACCACCATATGGTAGTACCTGAATGATATGGTTACGTTTCTCTATGCGGCATCACAGAAACGTAACCGTGTCAATCAGGTACTATCATCGTGTGGTAGATGAAAGAAACTCACTGTCCGATATTACCCGATGTCCGATACTACCCGTCTCTCCCCTAATGTTAGAGCACTGGTTATTTTGATTCCTGATGTGTAGATTTGGTTCCATTTTAAAATAATTTCATTTATATAAATATTAAATAAAGTTGGTGATAGTGGACAACCTTGTCGAACTCCATTATTAACTAATTTTCTTTCGGATATACAGTCATCTATGTTGACACTTATTTTGCTGTCTGTGTAGATTTCTATTATATTTTGTAATAGCAAATTTGGAATATTTTTATCTTGTAATATGTCGAATAAAATGTCTCTTCGGACTTTATCAAAAGCTTTCACAAAATCAATAAAAGCTATATGGGTTTCTAAATTAAATTCTCTTCTTTTTTCTAACAATAGTTTGATACTAAATATTGGATCTACACATGCTCTTCCTTTTCTAAAGCCATTTTGACACTCCAGAAGGAAAGTTTCAGCATTTTTTTTTTAATTTTTCATTTAAAATCCTACTAAATATCTTATAACATGTGTTGAGTCTGCTAATCCCTCTATAGTTTTCAACATTTTCTTTATCTCCTGTCAGTATTTATGTATTTATTATTTATGTATTATTAACTACTGAAGCTTTCCTGGCGACGTGATAGTTCGAAATTTTCTCGGGCTTCCAGCCAGGTCATAAGTTGGTGATCCACCGACGTTTCGAGGATGTTCATCTTCCTCATCTTCAGGGTTAAATGATATCTGAGGGTACCCAGCTCCTTAATTTATAGTGCCAGAGGGAGTCAGCCAATCGGCGCACAGCTCCTCGGCTGACTCCCTCTGGCACTATAAATTAAGGAGCTGGGTACCCTCAGATATCATTTAACCCTGAAGATGAGGAAGATGAACATCCTCGAAACGTCGGTGGATCACCAACTTATGACCTGGCTGGAAGCCCGAGAAAATTTCGAATCATATATTATTAGTTATTATTGACAGAGGAATTGTTACAAATATAGAACAATGTAAAGTATCGTCCTATTTATGGCTGAATGTCCCTTAGACGTTTGTAAGATGTTATAAAATATTTGAAAGAAAAAATATTTCCTCAAACTCTAACATATATCCTTTATAAAAATTGAGGTATAAATATTAAATACTATTAACAAATTACAAGATTGCAAAGTCAAAATGGCCTCTACTAGGAAAAGCACAGAATTTTCATTAGAAGGTGTTTTCCAAATCGTAATACTGAATCCAGACGAATCGTTTCTCACGTCTTTTCTCGAACTTGTTTTATGGCTTTTTGCATTGCATTTTCATTCCACTGTTTTCTAAGTTTGTTGGAAGGTGAGGTTTTCCCCTCCTCCTACAGATGCCAACACTAGTAACGAAACAGAAAACCAGGGTATAAAGATGGAATACTAATAAAATATAATACCTATTTCATATTTTGTCCCCGCGCCGTGGCGTCGCGGTCTAAGGCATCCTGCCTAGGACTCGCGTTACGGAATGCGCGCTGGTTCGAGTCCTCATGGGGGAAGAAATTTTCTCATGAAATTTCGGCCAGTGTATGGGACCAGTGCCCACCCAGCATCGTGATGCACTTGGGGAGCTACGATAGGTAGCGAAATCCGGTTGCGAATACCAGCTATAACGGCTGGGAGGATCATCGTGCTAACCACACAATACCTCCATTCTGGTTGGATGATCGTCCACCTCTGCTTCGGCATGTGGGCGTGAGGCCAGCAGCCGGCTGGTCGGTCTAGGCCCTTCACGGGCTGTAGCGCCACGGATTATTATTATTTCATATTTGTGACACACTATGTAAGTCATAACCTTAAAACAAATAATTTAAAAACGAAATCAATTAAATATAATTATTCTCAATATCTAGGCCGCAACAATAGGAAATGTTTACCACCGCCTCCTTGAATATCAGTATCGTTAAGATGAATGGAAATCCTACGCGTATTTTAATGACCTTATGATAACAAGTACAGTAAATCAGACGGTGTGACTAAAATCACTTTTTTCGCCACCAGGAATGTTGATTTACGTGAAAATTTCGAAACATACTTTTTACGTCATTCATTACTTCTCTTTATAGTTTGTGCAATGATGAAGTAAAAGATGTGGACAGTCGTTTACGTTTCTAAATAATATTATGTATGTACACGTAACCTAACTAACTGAATGCGTTCTGTAAGCTGTAGGCATTAACAAATCACTGGCACCGGAGTGAGAACTAGTTTAGTATCCGATAACATCGACAGATACTGCCTTCAAACACAGATTCCTGCACCGGATGCTTGTAAATGTTCCATAATTGCCTCATTGCCACACACAATCACTTCGTAACTCTAATGGATTGCAGCCTAATATAGAATTCTCCAATATATCTGACCACCTGCTAATTGCAATGATGTCAATGTTTTTGCAGCTTTGGCTTGTTTGAAGACACCAAAGTATATAATAATGTTAAAATTTATTGAGAATATAGCCTGCAATTAGTGTTTCTAGGCAGAAGGAAATTTTCCTAGGAGGGAGGGGTATTTTAAGGTTTTAGAGTGGACTGCAATCATGGTTTTCGATCAGTCATCTGTTGGGTGTATTTCGGCCAGGAAATATAGTGATTCAAAATTATGGAAACCCATATGTTTATTATAAAGTGGATGATAATAATTATACGATAACATTATTTAGCCTACATAAATTGTTAACAGAAATCTGAAAATTTGGTTTTATTGACGCGGGAAATCAGTTTCATTCTTGCTCCGCCGTCAAGGGAAAATGTGAGGAAAAATGGCGATTCCACAACACAAGTCATTTGCGTTTTGCACCTAGCAAAAGCAAACTCAGTAAGAACAGTGCGAAGGTTGTTCCGTATTTCTCATGTTTCAAACAACATAATCTGAACACACGCTCTCGTCATGAAACAATACTAACAATACCATCCCATCGCACCTCCTCATACTCATCTTCTTTCACAATAGCCCTGCCAAGACTCTGGAATTCGCTACCTGCTAGCATCAGGGACTGTCGAAATAAAATTGAATTAAAACGAAAACTTACTAGGCACTTGGTCAGTAATTGATTACTTGTAAATAGTTTCTTTAATCTATCACAAAATATTTCAATATTCAGTAATTTCATCACTATAAAATTTTGTTATTCTAGATTTAATTTGTAATTCAGTAAATATAAAATATTCGTTGTTTCTCTATGATAAATTATCTAGCTTTAATTATTCAGATAATCTTTTCGTACTTTGATTTTATTCTAATTGTAAATTTAATACTAATTGTAATGTTATTTGTAATTGTAATTGTAAATCTAATACTAATTGTAATTTTATTGTTGATATTGTAGTTGGAATCTCCTGGTAGAGGGGCAGAGAAGGTCTGACGGCCTTATCTCTACCAGGTTAAATAAATAAATACTACTAATACTACTACTAACATGGAGCTGCACCTCATTTTATAATGAAGTGTTCATTTTCCTCAGTGAACATCTCTCATATTGTCTTATAAGAAAACATGATATGAGTCAACGATAGACTCTTTCATACCATTAAAAAGCTAATCTTATTCCGTACAGTACGTTGATAACTCAGATTTGTATAAGATATGAAAATAATTTTAAAAAGTAAATAATATGGAAAACAGTAAGCGTTAGCGATAGACATGTTTAAGTTCATACCTCCTTAATCTGACTTCTCAGACTCCAAGGTCCCTATCTCAAAATAATCTGTAGAGCTTAGAATTAGGCTTTTACGGCCGGCGTCATTAGAATTCGTATTATCCGGGCTAGAGGGCCGTAGTCTGTTGGTAATGCAACCAAACCATTTCGTCCACTAATCCGGTGACACCAGTCGTCCTTGGTACACTCGGCAGATCTCTCCGCCCCCGTGCATCACACCACTGAAGATGACCACCGGTGTAGTGGACGAAACGTTTGGTAGCATTACAAACAGACCACGGCCCTCTAGCCCGGATATTACCAATCCTAATGATTGTAGAGCATCCCCTATTTTCTGTTTAATTTTTGCTCGCTTTTATTGAATCATCCTGTATATCAAGAATGAAAAATAACAGACTACCAAAAGCAATACAACATAAACCCCTCAGGGATACAGAAGTATAGGACGTCCAAAGATCAGATCTGAAATAAGCTATAATAGTAAAATTATAAATAGGCATACCACTATAATTTGGAATGGGCCAAAATGGACCCAAACTGTGATTGTTGATGAAGATGGTAATGATGATGATGATTCTTAATAATAATAATTATTAGGTCCAATAATAGTCCTAATTCAGATATTTTTTAGTAAAAAAAGTTGTGTATGCAACACGTATACAAAGAACATGCGGACTCATCTAATATTAAGTCCACACCTGTGGGGTAACGGCTAGCGCGTCTAGCCGCGAAACCAGGTGGCCCGGGTTCCATCCCCGGTCGGGGCAAGTTACCTGGTTGAGGTTTTTTCCGGGGTTTTCCCTCAACCTAATATGAGCAAATGCTGGGTAACTTCCGGTGTTGGACCCCGGACTCATTTCACCTGCATTATCACCTTCATCTCATTCAGACGCTGAATAACCTAAGCTGTTGATAAAGCGTCGTAAAATAACGTACTTCATACTTCTAATATTAAGGACTCGGCCGTGCCTCATCTGTAAACATCTAGATTCGTCCGATGAAGGCCTGCTTTGCGTACTTGTCTTGTTACATAAATAACCATTACTTCATACAGTAATAGAGTGAAGAAGCATTTACGGATGACGTGTTTTTATCTGGTAGAGTGTCATATTCTTGCGCAAAATGAGTTTTACGATTTTCTAAAATTTCACTTCCCGCTTCAATGCAGCTGGTCACACAAGTATGAATCACTCCGCGTATGCCAAAGCTTCTCAGATACTGAGTACAATGTATCATTCCTCCAACTCCAGATTCGATCCTCGGAGATGACTGGTGCATTACACCTAATGTTCCGAAATGTGCTATGACTATGTAAATAAAAGAGTAACATCAACTTACATGACCTTGCGTAAGCTGCATTGTATGACTTACCTAAAACAGAAGAAAACATAACTTTTGTTAACGAAACATATAATAGTGATATGCGTTACAAGAGCGGTATGTTGAAGTTTTCATGTTCGAGGAAAAGTTTGAAAAAGCGAAACGTAGTTGAGCTTTTTTAATTTCCGAGAATTGAAAGAAAACATACCGCTCGTGTATCGTACATTATTTTGTGCGAAGATCGTTTATTACATACCTGAAAGAGGAATTTCTAATTAGTTGCAATGAAATCTCCATCTTGGTTTCTGTTCAATGACGGTAAATTTGAAAAACAACAATATCTATCTTCAACAATGTTGCTTTAAAATGTTTTCTGTATTTACTATACTCCAACAGGCCGTGATATACGTCTGTCTTTTTTTCCCCCCCAGTCTATAAATGCGAACTTAAAACAAACGGTAAGGTTACGTAATGATTTAGAGTTTACTTAATTCTTGAAAATATTTAAAAACAATAATTAACAGTGCAATTTAGGTGAAATTGCAGTGGTAAGTTTCCAATTTATAATTATTACTATATTGAACGTCTCTAAAAATAATATGTTAAAAGCCTAAAGCAGTAAAATCAATATGTCACTTAAGCGGTAAGAAGAGGGAAATTGTTATGTGTGTTAGGTTGGGAATACTGAATGTGGAGTTTTAGACTTTCCGCGGATTGGTTTTGTGCGGAAACCAAGCAAATACGCACGATCTCGCACAAACAATGTTTATGGCGTTGGATTAATATTAAGTTATAGCTGTTAATGAAAAATGATAATAATGGCTTTCAGGAAAATACAAAATATATGTTATAACACGCCTTTTCGACATACGCAATTGAGCTCGCTGTTTGTAAAATAGCTGGCACATCAAACAAATGATGATCGATCACGCGCTTAGCGTATTGAGATCGTTTTGAATACGATACGTGTTTTCATGAAAATTTGAATACGATGCGGTCGATCCGATCACACTTTTTAGATGCATCGATCTTGAGATCAGATCGTTTTGAATCCCCGTTTTCATGGAATTTTTAATACTCTAATTGAAGCGGTGAGATCAATAACCATTCAAGACCATTTACACAAGTTTCGAGAAAAAAAAATAATTTCTTACGTAATAATTATTTTTTGTACGTAATATTTCTGGTTGTTTTAGAGATCAAGACGATGTAGTATACCAATTTTTGAAGTCGTAACACTTGTAGAAATATCAAAATTTCATTTAAAATTTGCAAAAAATGAATGGCAAGAAGTGGACTTGAATGGTTATTGATCTCACCAATTCAATTGTTTTCAAATCGATGAGAACGTAGTAATTATATGAGTCTACCGACACGGAAGTTCATCTCTGACTAAAACCTATCTTCTCTCTCCATACCCATGGGTGGTATAGCCACAGTACATGATAAGGTCGAAGGTCTTGCCTCCACTACTGTAGTTATGTTCCGTACACACCCTGAATTGAGTATAGATTTTTTTTTTAGCTCGGGCTGGTCTTTGGCCCAATCCTTGATTCTGTATAAGAAGAAGGAAACAACTCTTGTAACTGCAGTATTAGGACTCGAACCATTAATAGTTGGCACACCTGAACTTACAATTACTTAGTTGCTTACTTAGAGAACCCGGAGATTCATTGACACCCTCACATAAGCCCGCCATCGATCCCTATCCTGAGCAAGATTTATCATATCCCACCTCCCTCAAATCCATTTTGATATTATCCTCCATCTACGTCTCGGCATCACCATACTACCAACTAACACTCTATATGCATTTCTGGATTCGCCCATACGTGCTACATGGTCTGGCCATTTCAAACGTCTGGATTTAATATTCCTAATTATGTCAGGTGAAGAATACAATGCGTGCAGTTCTGCGTTGTGTAACTTTCTCCATTCTTCTGTAACTTCATCCCTCTTAGCTCCAAATATTTTCCTAAGTACTTTATTCTCAAACACGCTTAGCCTCTGTTCCTCTCTCAAAGTGAGAGTCCAAGTTTCACAACCATACAGAACAACCGGTAATATAAATATAAATTCTAACTTTGAGGTTTTTTTAGAGAGCAGACTGGGTGACAAAAGCTTCTCAATCGAATAATAACAGGAATTTTCCATATTTATTCTGCATTTAATTTCCTCCTGAATGTCATTTATATTATTTTGTTACTGTTGCTCCAATTTTTTCTTTTTTTTTTTTTCAATTTCTTCAAGGGATAAATTTCCAATTTTTATATTTCCATTTCGTACTATGTTCTGGCCACGAGACATAATCATATACTTTGTCTTTTCGTGATTTACTTCCAAACCTATCTCTTTATTTGCTTCAAGTAAAATTTCCATGTTTTCCCTAATAGTTTATGGATTTCCTCCTAACATATTCACGTCATGCGCATAGACAAGCAGCTGAAATAATCTGTTCAATTCCAAACCCTCCCTTTTATCCTGGACGTTTCTAACTTCTAATTACGCATAATATGTACATTTTGATGGGTGTATTGATTACTTGATGCGGCACTGAAATGAGAGTTTTCGCGTTTTTGCTAAATTTCGCTCGCGTGTCTGCAGAGTCTGTACACCTTGCTGGAAGAGTCCTTGAAGGTGAAAACTTGTGATAAAGGGGAAATAAGATCTGGTCGTCTACATACAGCAGCAGTTCACAGTAAGAGTGGACCAAGTGGCAGAAATCTTCTGTTGCGTGACGACACTCGGTTAATGACCAAGTTATAATTTCGCCCACCACCCACTACGTGGGTCACCTTGCATAATTACCCCCTCTTCTTCGCATCAACTTGCAGAATAATCGCGGAAATGACGTCTTCCCTTCTTTGCTTCAAATCCAAAACTAGTCTATCATGAATTCAGATATTTACTTGTAATCTATGTCGAACCCAAGACATGTAAAGATCAAGGTATGGGGCATGAAAGTAGAAGTCTTTGTTTTCATGATCTCGGTAATAGAATGAGGTGGTGTGGTTAACCAGGCGCTTGTACCGTCTTTATCCCCGAGAAATACCAGAGATTCACTTCGACAGAAGACTGAGAGGACGCAGGGATCGTTCTGGAAGTTTTGGCATTGATAAAAATCTTGCAAAAAACTCGTGAGTGAACCCTGCGCCTTCCAGTCCGGGGCCATTTCACCGTCACTCACATTACAATGTAACAACTCTGTTTTAATTTCATGTTTTCATCACTTAGTCTACTTACAAATGGCTTTTAAGGAACCCGGAGGTTCATTGTCGCCCTCACATAAGCCCTCCAGCGGTCCCTATCCTGAGCAAGATTAATCCAATCTCTATCATCATATCCTACCTCCCTCAAATCTATTTTAATATTATCCTCCCATCTACGTCTCGGCCTTCCCAAAGATCTTTTCCCTCCGGTCTCCCAACTAACATAGTCTACTATAGGCCTATGCATTTCTGAATTCGCCCATACGTGCTATATGCCCTGCTCATCTCAAACGTCTGGATTTAGCCTAATGTTCCTAATTATGTCAGGTGAAGAATACAATGCGTGCACTACTGCGTTGTGTAGGTTTCTCCATTCTCCTGTAGCTTCATCCCTCATAGCCCCAAATATTTTCCTAAGGACCTTATTCTCAAACACCCTTAACCCATGTTCTTCTCTCAGAGTGAGAGTCCAAGTTTCACAACCATACAGAGCAATCGGTAATATAAATGTTTTATAAATTCTAACTTTCAGATTTTTTCACAGCAGACTAGATGATAAAAGCTTCTGAACTGAATAATAACACGCATTTCCCATATTTATTCTTTGTTTAATTACCTCCCGAGTATCATTTATATTTGTTACTGTTGCTCCAAGATATTTGAACTTCTCCACCTCTTCAAAAGATAAATTTCCAATTTTTATATTTCCATTTCGTACAATATTCTCGTCACGAGACATAATCATACACTTTGTCTTTTCGGGATTTACTTCCAAATCTATCTCTTTACTTGCTTCCAGTAAAATTCCCGTGTTTTCCCTAATCGTTTGTGGATTTTCTCCTAACATATTCACGTCATCCGCATAGACAAGCAGCTGATGTAACCCGTTCAATTCCAAACCCTCTCTGTTATCCTGGACATTCCTAATGGCTTACTCTAGAGCAAAGTTAAAAAGTAAAGGTGATAGTGCATCTCCTTGGATGGTATTCTATTAAAGAAAAAATTGAATTAAATATAAATATTCATTTAAAATTGATTAGGAGGCCGATTATTAAACCCTGGTTGGGACGGCTATCAACTATCATAGTGGAACAGTGAAGAAACTAAAATGATAGACTTTTCCTGCAGACAAAATTTATCCTCCACAAATCACACAGAATACGGCCAGGAAAGAACCTTGTTCCTCTCTGCTGGGACCGAGTTGCAGCGGGGTCAAGAGAAGACGAATAAGAAAGACGCAAGAAAGCACCGCGTGTCTGTGTTTAGGTGTGCTTGTGGTTCGGAATGTGTAGTTAAGGAAACGTGGTTTCAAAATCCTGAATCCTTGACCCGCTTTAATTTGTATGTTGCTTGCGACCCGGCTAATGAAAGTGGGTGTGTGAACCACCAATCAAGTCGAGATGCAATCGCACTGGACTGGAGCACCTCTCCGTCACCCAGGACGATGTGACAAGTGTCTGATGCGATCAATCAGCGACAAGAGCAGTGTTCAATATTTTATCTAAAAGCGACAACGCTTCAAAAAAATGACAGTCACAGAGTGATGTCATATTCTTGACAGACTCTCGCTGCTTTTCTTAGTTTTCTTTGTTATATCTCCGTTTTTCTCTTCTTCCATTCGATTATTCTCCTTTTTACTTTTTCGTATCTTCATCGCATACTTTCTTTTCATCCGTATTCTTAGCTTCTTGCACTTCCTATTTTCATCATCATTATTATCATAATCTTCTTCTCCTCTACTCCGCATTCTCTCTCTATGCTTTGTTCTCTTTTTCCTCCGTTCTTAATTCTGCTCTTTCTCTTGACTTTCTTTATCCTTTTCTTCGTGTATATTGTCTTCTTCCTCATTTTCTTCTTTATTGTTTTCTTGCTTAAACTTGTTTTCTTCCTCCTTTGTTCCTTAATTCTCACTTTCCTCGTGTATATTATCTCCTTCCTCATTTTCTTCTTATTGTTTTCTTGCTTAAACTTGTTTTCTTCCTCCTTTGTTCCTTTATTATCATTTTCCTCGTGTATATTATCTTATTCCTCATTTTCTTCTTTATTGTTTTCTTGCTTAAACTTGTGTTCTTCCTCCTCTGTTCCTTTATTATCATTTTCCTCGTGTATATTATCTCCTTCCTCATTTTCTTCTTTATTGTTTTCTTGCTTAAACTTGTGTTCTTCCTCCTCTGTTCCTTTATTATCACTTTCCTCGTGTATATTATCTTCTTCCTCATTTTCTTCTTTATTGTTTTCTTGCTTAAACTTGTTTTCTTCCTCCTTTGTTCCTTTATTATCACTTTCCTCGTGTATATTATCTTCTTCCTCATTTTATTCTTTATTGTTTTCTTGCTTAAACTTGGTTTCTTCCTCCTTTGTTCCTTTATTATCACTTTCCTCGTTCTTTACTTCCTATTTTCTCATTATTTTTCTCTATTTATCCCCGTCTTGTTCCCTTTCTTTCTCTCTGCTGTCTTCTTGCTTCCTTTTTTGACCTCTTTCTTCTTACAGTTTATTTATTCTTCTTCTATTTCTTCTGGTGAGTTGCGCTCGGGCGTGGGTTCGATTCCCACTTGGGCTGATCACCTAGTTGAGTTTTTTCCCGACGTTTTTCCCAATCGTATGGCAAATATCAAGTAATCTATGGAAAATTCTCGGGCTCATCTCGCCAAATACCATCTCGCTATCACCAATCCCATCGACGATAAATAACAGAGTAATTGATAACATAATTGTTACATAATATAAGGAGAATATAAAATAAAGTAGAAAATTACATATAATCAAAATCAGTTACATAACATAAGAGGGTCCACATCTGTGGAGTAACGGTCAGCGCGTCTGGCCGCGAAACCAGGTGGCCCGGGTTCGAATCCCGGTCGGGGCAAGTTACCTGGTTGAGGTTTTTCCCGGGGTTTTCCCTCAACCCAATACGAGCAAATGCTGGGTAACATTCGGTGCTGGACCCCGGACTTATTTCACCGGCATTATCACCTTTATTTCATTCAGACGCTAAATAACCTAGATGTTGATAAAGCGTCGTAAAATAACCCAATAAAAAAATTAACTTATTCCTCATTTCCTTCTTTATTGTTTCCTTGCTTAATCTTTTTTTCTTCCTCCTTTGTTCCTTTATTGTCACTTTTCTCGTTCTTTACTTCCTATTTTCTCATTATTCTTTCTCTATTTATCCCCGTCTTCTTCCTTTTCTTTCTCTCTTCTGTTTTCTTTCTCCCCTTTTTTGATCTCTTTATTCTTAGTTTCTTCTTCCAGTTTATTTGTTTTTGTTCTACATCTTCTGCAGAGTTGCGTTCAGGCGTGGGTTCGATTCCCGCATGGGCTGATTACCTGGTTGGGTTTTTTTAAGGCTTTTCCGAATAGTAAGGCCAATGGCGAATCCTCGGCCTCATCTCGCCAAATACCATCTCGCTACCACCAATTCCATCAACGCTAAATAACCGAGTAGTTGATACAGTGTCGTTATACAACCAACTAAAAATGTTCTGTTTTTTTCCTTTCATTCTTTGTACTTTTTTGTTCAGTTTCAACGTGGAACGTTTAAGTGGACGCCTATTCGGGAAAATGTCCGTTACCATTTCTGAAGGCTAATATTTCATGCATATGTTGCTCCTTAGTGGAAGCGCGCTCGTGCAATCCGCAAAATATCATTATTGGAATATATATATATATATATAGCAAAAATTGGAAATTTATCTTTTGAAGAGTTGGAGAAGTTCAAATATCTGGGAGCAACAGTAACAAATATAAATGATACTCGGGAGGAAATTAAACACAGAATAAATATGGGAAATGGCTGTTATTATTCGGTTGAGAAGCTTTTATCATCCAGTCTGCTGTCAAAAAATCTGTAAGTTAGAATTTCTAAAACAGTTATATTACCGGTTGTTCTGTATGGTTGTGAAACTTGGACTCTCACTTTGAGAGAGGAACAGAGATTAAGGGTGTTTGAGAATAAGGTGCTTAGGAAAATATTTGAGGCTAAGAGGGATGAAGTTACAGGAGAATGGAGAAGTTACACAACACAGAACTGCACGCATTGTATTCTTCACCTGACATAATTAGGAACATTAAATCCAAACGTTTGAGATGGGCAGGGCATGTAGCACGCATGGGCGAATCCAGAAATGCATATAGAGTGTTATTTGGGAGGCTGGAGGGAAAAAGACCTTTAGGGAGGCCGAGACGTAGACTGGAGGATAATATTAAAATGGATTTGAGGGAGGTGGGATATGATGATAGAGACTGGATTAATCTTGCACAGGATAGGGACCGCTGGCGGGCTTATGTGAGGGCGGCAATGAACCTTCGGGTTCCTTAAAAGCCATTTGTAAGTAAGTAAGTAAATAAGGTTATTTTACGACGCTTTATCAACATCTTAGATTATTTAGCATCTGAATGAGATGAAGGTGATAATGCCGGTGAAATGAGTCCGGGGTCCAGTACCGAAAGTTACCCAGCATTTGCTCGTATTGGGTTGAGGGAAAACCCCGGAAAAAACCTCAACCAGGTAACTTGCCCTTCCAGGAATCGAACCCGGGCCACCTGGTTTCGCGGTCAGACGCGCTAACATTTTTTTGGTCAGTTTCAACGTGAAGCGTTTAAGTGGACGTCTATTCGGAAAAATATCCGTTACCATTTCTGTAATATTTCATGCGTATATTTCTCCTTGTCCCGCCTAGGAACCGCATTACGGAATGCGCGCTGGTTCGAAGAAATTTTCTAATGAAATTTCGGCCAGTGTATGGGACCGGTGCCCACCCAGCATCGTGATGCATTTGGGGAGCTGCGATAGGTAGCGAAATCCGGTTGCAAATACCAGCTA
The DNA here is from genome assembly GCF_040183065.1 of Periplaneta americana. NCBI lineage: Eukaryota > Metazoa > Arthropoda > Insecta > Blattodea > Blattidae > Periplaneta > Periplaneta americana. The sequence continues at coordinate 202,213,315 of NC_091118.1, read as the reverse complement.
TAACGGCTGGGGAGATCATCGTGCTAACCACACGATACCTCCATTCTGGTTGGATGATCGTCCACCTCTGCTTTGGCATGTGGGCGTGAGACCAGCTAGGTCTAGGTCGGTCTAGGCCTTCATGGGCTGTAGCGCCACGGATTATTATTATTTATTGCTCCTTAGGGAAATCGCGCCCTTGCAACCCGTAACATATTTCTTATTGGAAAAATAAATAAAGTTTGAATATCATCGTATACAGAGTACCCCAAAAATCATTTAGGAGTGGTAAAGCACAATAAGCCTTGGGAGTCGGTGTAAGACTTCGGGTCCCTCCTCCATAAAAGAGAGAAGAAAACTGCTATTGGATAAACAACAGTGAATAGTTGAATACAGAGGACTTGAGACATAAGCCACTGCTGCTCGCAGGCTTGTCCTCGTGAGATGCACCGTGGAGCATGAAGGCCGGGCACACAGACCCTGTTATCCGGTGCCAGGGTCAGCGTGCGCTGCCCGGTTACACCGTCCGGCCAAGAACCCCAATTAAGTCACACATTGTGGTGCCCCAGCAGGAGACTTCCACGGAGCGCAGTTGAGATTCATTCAGGCCCGGATTATAGCCACGACAATTTCCGTTATCGAACTTCTTCCGGTCTGGTTATATCATGTTTCTTCTTCTCCTCCCCCTCCTTTTTTTTGCCAGTTCTTAATACTTTTCCCCTTATTCCTGCGGTTCCTTTCTTACCCTTGGCTTTCCTTTCATCATTTCACTCTTTGTTTCCCGCCTTCTCTCTATTGTACCTCATTTTCTTCCGTGTCATCATAACCCTTTTACTTCTTTTTTAACTTTCTGTTACTTCTCTCTGTCGGAATCCTCCCTTGTCTTCATTCCTTATTTTCTTTACCTTTCTCCAATTTTTTCCTCCTTGTGGTCTTTCACAATTTGGTTCCTTCATTCTTTTTTCACTTCTTTCTCTTATTTTTTTCTCTGATTCTGCTCCGCTTGTTTCCTTAACCTTCAATTATCAAGTCCTGTTATTCATGCCTTTCTATTCATTTGCCATGTTCTCTCTTTTACTTCACCTGTTCATCCTACTTTCTTCTTCCCCTCTTTTTCTTTCTGTTTTTTTATGATTTTCTTCTCTTTGCTTTTTCATTTATTTCTCCAATCTTTCTTTCTTCCTTCTCGGATCCTCCATTTCTCATCTCTTTTCTCTCCTTTTCCATTTTACTCCTTCCTTCTCCTTCATCCATTCATCTTACTTTCTTCTTCCCTTTTTTTCTTTCTGTTTTTTTATTTTCTTGCCTTTGTTTTATCTTTTATTTCTTCAATTATTCATTCTTCTTTATCTGAGCCTCCATTTCTCATCTCTTTTTTCTCCTTTTCCATTTTACTTCTTCCTTCTCCTTCACCCATTCATCCCACTTTCTTCTTCCCCTCTTTTTCTTTCTGTTTTTCATTATTTTCTTGTCTTTGTTTTTTCATTTGTTTCTCCAATTTTTCATTCTTCCTTGCTGGAACCTCCATTTCTCATCTCTTTTTTCTCCTTTTTCATTTTACTTCTTTCTTCTCCTTCATCCATTCATCCTACTTTCTTCTTTCCCTCTTTTTCTTTCTGTTTTTTATTTTCTTGTCTTTATTTTATCTTTTATTTCACCAATTTTTCATTCTTCTATGTCTGATCCTCCATTTTTCATCTTTTTTCTCCTTTTCCATATTACTTCTTCCTTCTCCTTCATCTATTCATCCTACTTTCTTCTTCCCTCTGTTTCTCTGTTTGATTTTTTATGATTTTCTTGTCTTTGTTTTTTTTTTGTTCCTCCAATTTTTCATTCTTCTTTGTCTGATCCTCCATTTCTCATCTCTTTCTTCTCTTTTCCATTTTACTTCTTCCTTCTCCTTCATCCAGTCATCATACTTTCTTCTTCCTCTTTTTTCCTTTCTGTGTTTTTTATTTTCATGTCTTTGTTTTTTCTTTTGTTTCTCCAATTTTTCATTCTTCCTTGCCTGATCCTCCATTTCTCACCTCTTTCTTTTCTTTTCCATTTTGCTTCTTCCTTCTCCTTCATCCATTCACCCTACTTTCTTCTGCCCCTCTTTTTCTTTCTGTGTTTTTTTATTTTCATATCTTTGTTTTATCTTATATTTTTCCAATTATTCATTCTTCTTTGTCTGATCCTCCATTTCTCATCTTTTTTCTCCTTTTCCATTTTACTTCTTACTTCTCCTTCATCTATTCATCCTACTTTCTTCTTCCCCCTGTTTCTCTGTCTGATTTTTAATGATTTTCTTCTCTTTGTTTTTTTTTTTGTTTCTCTAATTTTTCATTCTTCTATGTCTGATCCTCCGTTTCTTATCTCTTTCTTCTCTTTCCATTTTATCTCTTCCTTCTCCTTCACCTATTCATCCTACTTTTTTCTTCCCCTCTTTTACTTTCTGTTTTTTTATTTTCTTGTGTTTGTTTTTTCTTTTGTTTCTCCAATTTTTCATTCTTCTTTGCCTGATCCCCCACTTTTCATCTCTTTCTTCTCTTTTTCCATTTTACTTATTCCTTCTTTACATTTCCTCTCTTATCAGGGAGGTATGTCTGAATTGGATAATTGTCCATACACGCTCAGACTTACATCTTAGACTTATAGTTCATAAAGAAGTCGTTGAAGTCAATTATTTCACGTGGAGAAATGCGATCACTCGAGAATTACTATTCCTCCATCGTTCTGCGTTCACTTGTTCTACAATCCTTAGCGACATTCTTAAATAGCATCTCTATACAGAGTGTCCGACAACTTCAGCATTTATGATATTTATATGCAGCCTAGCTCATCGAAGCTCCTCTCAGCCGGTGTCGTCCCTGATGCTGTACCACCCACTCTATAACAGGCATGTCAATTGATGCCCACAGGAGCAAGCGCGCGCTTTAGAGCCCAGGAGAGCCTGAGCTCTTTAAAGCAGAAAGGAAAGAGACAGACGAAGGAGGTGGTATATGCCGCTTGGCCGAGCTATATTCAGAGATGGCCAGCACTGATTCAATAGATAAAGGGAAGAGAACTTATTAAAACTGTATCCATGTTAACTTTTAGATTTGCCTGAGAAGTATAAGTGCATTATAAGAATGTAAGTTTTAATTTTAATGCTCATTTTTCACAAGTTTGATTTTTTTATTCAAAACAAATATTTTCTCAACTTTTCGTATAGAAAAGTGAAATTTTCAGGTATAGGCCTATTTATTTAGTAGCCTTACAGAATGTTTTCGTAAATCTAATATACCGTAAATACTATTACTGAATATAGTGTACTGAAAATTTTGAAAATATTCGCGTGGAAATTGTTTGTAAGGAAATAAATTAACAAAGCAACTACTGTTACATCATAAGCAAAAGATACGTGCCCATGTGTTGTAAAAATGTCAGCTCTGTAGCTTCAGCAGATTTCGAGAAAATAATTTAATATTCTGATGATAGGAAGTTGCTCACAAATATCACCTTAAAAGCATAATGCGATAAGAGTTTTGTTATGTAATATCAGTTACACTTAAAACAGATACAGTACCTAGATAACTTTGCTTTGTACTGTAATGTTGTTTTGATTAGTTTATTGATTACTTTTGTAAGGCTAAAGATACCATCAATATAAATTCCAACTTATCATGTCATACTCAATCTCTTTGTTTGGAATATCACTTTCTTTATGAATGATGTGTTTCATCCACTTAATACAGTATAATATTATACTACTATGGAATTTAAGTGAATATTCCTCTTAACTCTTTATTATGTTATTAAGATTTAAAACACAAGTGCAATATTAAGAAATCAGTGTTAGTACTTCTGTTTTACAGACAATATAGATAATATTAAACAGAAAGAAGCCATATAAAAATAACGACATAAAATTTCACGTTCCGTTTGAAGTTTGTGCACCAATGTTTTCTTAATCCAATAGGTTGCTTATCCATATACACAACCCTTCCTCTTTCCATACTTAGCGCTTGCTGCCCGCGCACGACGTCAAGGTCAGAAAAATGCGCTTGCTTTGACATCACTGCTCTATAAGTTTGGCTGCTTATATTGTTTACTCCCTGTAGTATTACAATTTCTCCACCATTTTGAACGCGTTTAATTAAACCGAGCGTTGTCAGATATAGGCCACGATGTAGCTTGAACACCCGTGATTTAATGTGCTTTTTTGTTCCTCCTTAGTATTCCGCTCGCTGAATGCTGTTAGATAATCCTCACCTAGTCTGCACGCGACACGCATGGTAACGGGTGACACTGGAGGTACCGTATTGCTGTGCAAGCAACGCTGATCCTCGACGAGCTTGCTCCGAGCTAAGTCAGGATGACGGACAAGGTGAACTGACTTCTATCTGACTTGTTGGCTTTGCCTTCAAATCCCATGGTCAGTGCAGTTCCAGATTCTGCGGCCCCGATAGGCATAACGCTACTCGAGGCTTCCCATAGGTTCATCATGAGAGAAGGGGATATTTCCTATTTCGAGACGACACATCCTTTCGACAAAAATACGTTCATATCACAGTAGTTTATAAAACATATAATATTACGCATAGGGTAAACTAGGGTCTATTGGACAGTCGGGCATGTTGGACACTCTGTACTTTAACGTGTTACCTCGCCACTTGTGGGCACCACATTCTGCTAGAAGTCAATGACGGAAGTAGCTCCACTCGTGGCTACTTCCGTCATTGACTTCTAGCAGAATGTGGTGCCCACAAGTGGCGAGGTAACACGTTAAAGTACAGAGTGTCCAACATGCCCGACTGTCCAACAGACCCTAATTTACCCTAAGAGTATACTATCCGACTTTAGTTAACAAAAAAAAAAATAATAATAATAGACTAATAATACTTACAAATGACTTTTAGAGAACCCCGAGGTTCATTGCCGCCCTCACATAAGCCCGCCATCGGCCCCTATCCTGAGAAAGATTAATCCAGTCCCTATCATCATATCCCACCTCCCTCAAATCCATTTTAATATTATCCTCCTATCTACGTCTCGGCCTCCCCACAGATCTTTTACCCTCAGGTCTTCCGATTAACATCCTATATCTGGATTCGCCCATACGTGCTACATGCCCTGCCCATCTCAAACGTCTGGATTTAATGTTCCTATTTATGTTAAGTGAAGAATACAAAGCGTGCACTTCTGCGTTGTGTAACTTTCTCCATTCCCCTGTAACTTCATCCCTCTTAGCCCCAAATATTTTCCTAAGCACCTTATTCTCGAATACTTTTAACCTCTGTTCCTCTCTCAAAGTGAAAGTCCAAGTTTCACAACCATACTGTTTTATAAATTCCAACTTTCGGCCTTTTTGAAAGTAGACTGGATGACAAAAACGTCTCAACCGAATAATAACAGGCATTTCCCATATTTATTCTGCGTTTAATTTCCTCTACAGCAGTGGTCGTCAGCACTCGCTGAAATGGATAACGGGTAAGCAGTGTATCGTAATATGCCTCGTCGTGCAGCAGGAAGAGGGAGAGAGCATATCCCTCAGCAGCCATGGATGCACCATAGTGAGTCTCTTATCCGCGGGTAAGAGACGCTAGCCCGAGGATGCATTGTGTTGATGACTGCTGCTCTAGACTGTTTTTTATGTTTGTTACTGTTGCTCCAAGATATTTGAATGTTTCCACCTTTTCAAAGGATAAATTTCCAATTTTATATTTCTATTTTGTACCATGTTCTGGTCACGAGACATAATCATATTAATAATTCTTATTTATTTATTTCCTCTGGCAGAACTAAGGCCAGCAGTTCTTCTCTTCCGCCTAGCCATACTGACTGCGCATGCAGACCTCACTATTTTCCATAGTATCTACTTTTATCCAAGAAGAACAATCAGGAGTCTTGGCTTTGTTTTTTTTAGATGGTTATTTAACGACGCTGTATCAACTACTTGGGTATTTAGCATCGATAAGATTGTGATAGTGAGGTGATATTTGTCATAATAAGGCGAGGATTCGCCACAGATTACCTAACATTTGCCTTACGGTTGGAGAAAACCTTGGACAAATCCGAACCAGATAATCAGCCCAAGCGAGAATCGAACCCACGCCTGAGAGCAACTCCAGATCGGTAGACAAGCGCCTCAGCCGACTGAGCTGTGCTGGTGACCCTTGACTTTGTTCAGAGAAAATACGACTTCGACATCGTCAGGATTCGAACCAGGGTCCGCAGTCATCGTAAGACAATGCTCTATCAGCTGAGCTACCAAGACAGTCAAATATCTTACTTTTGGAATTAGCCTGTAAAGAATGTCTTCAGCATGCAATCCAGGATGGGAAAGTTCATCTTTTTTGAGTGCTCAATAAATTATGTCTTTTGAAAAATAGCGCATAAAAATAGAATTTGAACTGTTATATCATTCGCTAATGAATATGGTAAATGAAATCAATTGGTACAAAATGAGTAAGACATATAATTGCCTTCGTTTCACTTATTTTTTTACATGTGGTTTTTTTTTTTTTTTTCAACAGAGCCCTCTGGAGTTTCACGAGAAGTATCTCTGCAGAGGCATCTACCCAGAAAACGGGGAACTATGTGGTCGAGAAATGGCTGGTGAGTTTTCCTAAAATAAAGTTACATGTTGTTATTTCGTTTCTAAAAGTAGTTTTATCTTTAACAAGTTTTAAGTTTATCTTTTCTTACATATATAGTAAATTGAAATGTACTGTTTAAATACCTTAATTTATAAATGGATGATTGTATAGTAAGGTTATTTAATATTGACATATCACAACAAAATGGGCTATAGACTTCAAGGAATGCATTCGTGGGAAATAAATTTAAGAAAGGGTACCGATATGTGAGTCGTAATTTCAATTGTGGTATGTGCAGTTCTCTTTCTGTAGCTTACAGAAACATATTAACAGTTACGAGATGTTAGAAAAATCATTTTTACTTTAAATAGCACAAAAATAAAGTTCTTCATATTGCAGGATGTTGAAGAGAGATAAATTCTCCTACAAAAACACACGATATTGTTGGTATCATAACCGAAGTAACATTGTATATGCTGTATGTCCCCTGCAGTGACTGAGTGGTCAGACCTTCAGTCTGGGCGGGTCCGGGTTCGAGTTCCGGTCAGACCTGAGATTTTTCATTGGCGGACAAGGTCGCAGTTGGGGTTTTTCTCGGGTTTCTCCCATTTCCCAATATTAGGCATCTACATCATTTCGTCAGCATTTCTACATTTCGTCATCATTCCAGGGGAGTGGCCTTGCTGGGAACCTGAATACGCAGTGAACCTTAATTTAGTCAGCCTAGGTTGAGAGTTAGAGCAATAGATCGTAAAAGATCGCAGTGCTGAGCCATAGTGCCCCCCCCCCAGAAAATGTCATTCCGTTCCATTCCAATATTGGATATACAGGGTGATTCACGAGGATTTGCCGCCATTTACGGAGCTTATTTTCGAAGACATTCTGAACAAAAAATGTCATATAAACATTTGTCCTAATCTCAATATTTTCAGAGGTACACTAATTTGAAATTGTTAGTAAAATACCTTTTTTCTCTAGTTTTAAGGGTGAAAGAATATTAAAAATAGAGAAGAAACTATTCAGAAGTATCATGTATTGTCAATTGAAGCGGTGAGATCAATAACCATTCAAGTCCATTTATACAAGTTTCGAGAAAAATGCAAAAAAAAACTTTCTTTTACTTCTTACCTAATTATTACTTTTGCACGTAATATTTCTGGTTATTTTAGAGATCAGGACAAAGTACTATACCAAATGTTATAGTCGTAACATTTGTGGAAATATCCAAAATTTAATTTCAAATTTGCAAAAAAATGGATGACCAGAAGTGGACTTGAATGGTTATTGATCTCACCGTTTCAATTGCTTTGTACAGATTTTGTTTTTCAATTTTTAACTAAAAATTACATCATCTTACGCACTTATGAGAAAAATTGTTACAAATCATACGACTTTAGTAACTTGATTCTTTACAATTTAATTATGCATCCTAAAGTACAGTCTTATAGAATTTACAAGAGTGGTGTGATTTGTAACAATTGTTGTGACAAGTGCGTAAGAAAAATGTAATTGTATAGTTAAAAAAAATCTGTACAAAGCAACTATGGAATTCAAAACATATTTTTAGCTTCAGAATAATAGCTAATTAAAAAAATGATACTCCTGAATAGTTCATTCTTTATTTGCAATATTCCTTTACCCTTAAAACTAAAGAATAAAGGCATTTTACACACAACTTCAAATTAGTGTAACTCTGAAAATATTGTGATTAGGACAAATGTTTATATGACATTTTTTGTTCAGAATGTCTTCGAAAATAAGCTCCGTAAGGGACGGTAAATCCTCGTGAATCACTCTGTATAACTATGCATAAATTTCAGCGCTGAAAAAGTGTGCAGGATTCTTCACGTTCAATCAATAAGTGGATACTTTTAGATATAAACCAAGAGTCTGCATGCAAATAGAACAGTGACGTCAACTTACGTGACTTCTAGCGAGTCGTAGTACAATGACTTACCTGCAACAAAACAAAACAAACCTAGTATTAACATGACTTATGAAGAAAGTTTGTTGCAATCGTTTGGGAGTCTAACATTTCAGCGGGTTACACCAACGTGAAATTAATAGATATCAGTTTTATAATATCTCACTAAAATAGGAAAATATAATTAACGAATATAAGTTTTCTAACACGAAATTAGCTAATTTTGTTTTCTAAAGTCTCGTTAAAAATAAGAACTTCTTGCTTTGCGAACGTGAAATTAAGAAATTTCTTGCCTTGCTAAAATAACAACCTCTGATTTGTTGTTGTGTCATATGAGCCGTTTAGAGCAGAAGTGGTGTAAGTCAAAAATGGGTAGTGAGGGTTAAAGTAAACATTCTGTAAAATACAGCGCAAAGTAGCAATTAATATTCAATTTATTTGAACTATTATTAGTCAGTGGATAGCAAGAAGGACATTTTAATTGCTACTTTGCGCTGTATTTTTTTATTTATTTATTTATTTTTTTTTGTACTTTAAACCTCATTACTCAATTTTGACTTACACCACTTCTGCTCTGAACGGCTCATATAATATATTAAGTTTAATCTGTATAACTAACAAAATTAATGGAAATAATAACTTAACTCTTGGCAATGATATGACTGTGAATGTTAACAAGATAGAATATACCAAAAATAATACATAAAGAAGAAAAGCTATAACGTTATTTAAAACCCGAATAAAAGAGTATGTATCTGTGTTCTCGAATGAAAGTATCAGTGCCTTCTCTTTGGGGTTTCTTTGGTAAGAATTCTTTTTTCGGTATATTCTGTCATGTTAACTTTCAAGTTGTATTTCTACCAAAAGATATTATTTCCAGAAAATTTCTACATAATCTGTATATGTACATATGTACATATATATTTTTTTCTCTTCACACATTTCTCTCCTGTGAAAAAGATAAGTAGGCCTACATCTCTAGTTATCAATAACTTCGTAATCTTTTCTCGTTGTGTAATCTGGCTTTGCTCAATTTTACGTAGGCTACATAATTACCTTTGGTGAAACTTCGATATCTCCCCATACTACACATGTCACTTAGATACCCTTAACTAACCCATTAGCCTTACCACATACCTCGGCCGTATGTCACTCAGCTATCCCCTCATTTAACCCATCTAACCCATAAAACACGCAAATCAGATTTCAGTCCCGTGTGTGGGTATGAGGAGATATCGAAGATTGGCCTTAATTTCCATTGAGATAAAATAATCCAAATGTATGATTTTAAAAGACTCTATTCGCTTTGTAGATCCCATCTATAGAAGAGCTAATTCAGAAATGGAACAAATGACCTATATATTTAGGCTACTTCGACCTTAAGCACCCCTCCATACACACAGAGACTTACCTAAGTTGTACAAACCTCAATCCACAGACAAATCCCTTCGTGTATGTGCGAAAACTATTAAGACTTTCGGCCTTGAGGTAAGTCTCTAGAGTTCAGCGGCAGTTTAAATTTTTCCGACTATATCGCTCTCCAAATTAAATGGGAGAAAAAGTAAACATAGAAACAAACGATACTGCGACATGTGGTCGAGATTTCGTCGCTGTTTCGTTTTAAGCAGTTCTCTGTAGCAAAATGGCGGCAAGCTATGAAAGTAGAGATTTGAGAAGCTATTTTCACAGATTTCTATGAACGCACAGCCATGAAGGAATAGTATTTGTTGAGTTCTCGCGTTTCTCCACGGGAAATAATTGATTTCAGCGATCTCTTACGATTTCTTGACTTTCGATCTTGAGGTAAGTCTCTAGAGTTCAGCGGCTTTTTAAATTTTTTTTAGTGTCTCGCTCTCCAAATTAAGCGGGAGAAAAAGTAAACATAGAAACAAACGATAATTCAACATGTGGTCGAGATTTCGTCGCTGTTTCGTATTAAACAGTTCTCTGGAGCAAAATGGCGGCAAGCTATGAAAGTAGAGATTTGAGCAACTATTTTCACCCATTTCTATGAACGCATAGCCATGAAGGAATAGTATTTATTGAATTCTCGGATTTGTCCACGGGAAATAATTGATTTCAACGACCTCTTATGATTTCTTGGTGAACTGTAGTCTAAGAGGTAAGTCTGATCGTGTATGGACAATCGTCCAATTCAGACATACCTCCCTGAAGTAAATCTGTACAGATAAGTATGTGGCAGTAGCGGCCTGCGGTTACAAAGGTTGGCAGTTCTGCATGAAAAATAGTGTATTTAGCAAACGCATGCCGTTTATTGCATCTAAATCGGATAGAGCGTGTAATTACAGCGCCTTCTCGAAGTTGACTGTGCACCCGAAATTGTACTCCAGCTATCCGTTCGCTACACCTCTCCCACCTGGTACAACTAGTCACGTAGTGGAGATGTGCCCCACATGTTTTTCTAGTTTTTAAGTCAAATTAACTACTCTCGGCTCCACAAGTAAAGAACCCTGGCCTCACACCACTTCTGCACAGATGACAGTGATTGACAGGCCAGTTAGGGGAAGCTGTTGCCTCTTTTGCTCTTGGCTGGACTCTTTAAATGTATTTTCTTTTGCAACTGGTTGGATTCTTTCAAAAATGGAAAATTCACAACACAGCATTCTCGACGGTCTCCTGGCTGTATCTTTGTCCACAGTTCAGATTTATGGCTTCCTGAACCCAACCCTGCAACGAAGGTTCTTTACTTGTGAAACCAAGAGTAAATCCTTCACTCCAGTGTTTGTCCATGTATTTTCTCCTCTAACTAGAATACACGGGTGGAGGAGAAAGCGTTTTCATGAGCGCAGCAAAAAACCAATCGTTTCCATTACACATTTCGGTATTAAAATGACTAGTAGGCTACATGATTTCCTCGACTTTTTCCAGAAATTTCAATATTTAAATTTTGTGTAGAACGTCCTAATATCTTAAGTTAACATGCAATTTCACTTTAATTTCGAAAAGGGTTGGTCGATTAGGTTTTCATTTCATTCATTTTTAATATAAAATATATCCTTAGACACATTGACTAATCACATCACACCACCCACAGTACTATAACAATCTGGAACTGTAATGATATACAGTAGTCCAGAAGCCTATGTGTTCTAACGCAGGTCATAAGAGATGAGGGTGTTGACGGTTCTTTTGTATATTCGGAGAGAGCTGCTTCGGTTGCAGCTCTAATGCAGTCTTATGGGACGGTGAAGAAAACCAGTTTTCTGCTGCCGACTACCCTACGTTGAGCTTCAGGAACTGCCGATCACAGATCCGAAAAGTACACTACAGCTAAAATTCTCGAGCAGTTCAAGGCTCCTACAGACAGTAAAATCTCGAATCGAAGGAGAATGAATTGGAAAAATAAATGAAACAATGAACTAGATTACATAAAAGCACGTTTTACATTTTTAATTTTTTCAGGTCCATTTAAATGGCGGTTCTGCAGCTCTGCAGTTCTTATTATAGAGCCTGATATGTGGTCCTTTCGAGGTCCGTTATAAGGAAATTACAGAATGCGTGTAATCTTTTACATATTTCTCCCTGCTCAATACTTCTCTTTCTGCCAGTCGGCCTACTAATAACTTCATTATTTAACGCCCTACAGTCTGAGTCAGCCCCGACACAGGGACGCCGGCCGTAGCCCTCCACTGCCCAGGGGTGCATTCATAATCCACCTTTTCTCCCCGCAATGAATAGATTCCCTACATCTGCTAGCCCCAGAGACTCAGTGAAGATAAAAAAAAAGAACTGCGCTAAAAAGCGACTGTCTAAGCAGCATGACGTAATGAGCGTTAAGTTGAGATGGAGTTGTACAGCTGCAGCAAATCACAGACTGTGTGTTCGAACCTTGCTGTCGCTTCAGTTAATTTTACACTAATCCATTGAACTGCAAGTTTATTTTTGGATGGTGAGTTGATGATTAGGGCTAGGTTTCTTAGATAAATGAATATTTTATTTGCACTGTAATAGAAACTCTTAATTGTGTTTTAAGTTTCGAAGAAGGTCACCCGAGCATATATTTTAAATTTTATTTCACATAAAAACACATATTTTGAATTTTTTAATGTAAATACTGTACATATTTTCAAGTATTCACATAAAAATTAAGTTTGTGCGAGATCGTGCGTATTTGTTTGGTTTCCGCACAAAACCAATCCGCGGTAAGTCTAAAATTCCACATTCAGTATTTCCAACCTAACACACATAACAATTTCCCTCTGCTTACCGCTTAAGTGACATATTGATTTTACTGCTTTAGGCTTTTAACATATTATTTTTAGAGACGTTCAATATAGAATTATAAATTGGAAACTTACCACTGCATTTCCCCTAAATTGCACTGTTAATTATTGTTTTTAAATATATGCAAAAATTAAGTAAACTCTACAACTCCACTAAAGTTACTGCATTCGTGATGCAAGTAACATTAAGGAAGCCGTGAAAAAATCAACAAGATTCCAGACTCATCATAGACTGGGGGAAAAAAAGACAGACGTATATCACGGCCTGCTGGAGTATAGTAAACACAGAAAACATTTTAAAGCAACAATGTTGAAGATAGATATTTTTGTTTTGCAAATTTGCCGTCATTGAACAGAAACCAAGATGGAGATTTCATTGCAACTAATTAGAAATTCCTCTTTCAGGTATGTAATAAACGATCTTCGCAAAAAATAATGTACGATACACGAGCGGTATGTTTTCTTTCATATCTCGGAAATTAAAAAAGCTCAACTACGTTTCGCTTTTTCAAACTTTTCCTCGAACATGAAAACTTCAACAAACCGCTCTTGTAACGCATATTACTATTTAATCACATCATTTTCGACAAAAGCCCCATTTCAGATTATTCATCACCCGAATGTTCATTGCAGTTGCTTAGACATAACTGACAACTGCTCCCCGGAATTGCCTGTCTGTGGAACTGCAGTCTGCTCTCTCACCACAAGCGATAAGAGCTGTCACCACTAAAAAAACTGCACTGTAGCTAACACACATAAACATTGATGTGTCATTTAGCAGTTCTTTGGAAGTTATCCTAACGCTGATTCAGGAAGCAATTATAATTTCATAAACATCAGCTACCTCTGTTTTCGTTTCCAATGATAAACATGTCTCTAAGGAGTGCATGTTGTTTCTCAATGACCAGGGCGCTCTTTTTTCAGTACAAGGCAGTGTTCCGCGATAGTCGTCAGTCATTTGTGATGAACAACTTGAGGATGAATCTCATTGTATACTGTAATTCTTCAACAGTTGACGACCCAGCATAATTTATACTGATGAGTACTGCATATCGTTTATATTCACATAAAATAATTAAAACATAATTAAATATTTTTTTCATTTTTCGTTATATTTTCCCGATTTTTAGCACATAAAAATAAATATTTTCCCTAATGATAATACGGTCACAATCAAAGTCAGATTGTAATGTGCCGAGTCCTATTTTGGTCGCCACGTATGTGGCCTAGGTTCGCTCCCCGGCCAGGGCATGGTAGAAAAGCAGAAGTTGCAGAGAGTTTTTTCTCGGGATACTCGCATTTCCCTCTATCAATCCACCGACACTTTCCACCTACTCCTTACTTCATCTATCATCTGCAGCAGTAAAAATAGGGTGAGGTGAAGTCCTTGGAATAGTATGGGTTTCCAGTGCTGGTGTAGGACTCCGGGTCCCTAGGGCTTATCAGGTTAATCGTCTGAGTATGGAACCTGGCTCTATCAAGGACTGAGGCAAAATGGCCCACCTGTCAGTATCAGATTCAGGAATGCTATCTGTCGGACTTGGAACAACTTCAAATTAGTGTAACTTTGCAAATATTGAGATTAGGACAAATGTTTATATGACATTTTTATTTGCTCATAATGTCTTCGGAAATGAGTGGCGGTAATTCCTCGTGGATCATCCTGTATATAGGGTGAACATTGGGCCAAAGGCTTCCGAGACGGTTCCAGCCCTCAAAAATGCAAACCACTGTTAGGTAGCTTGGTTTGTAAGTCCACATTGTATCATCTTCTAACATTAAAATATCGACAGTAAACACCAACCTCGTATGTATGTCAAAATATTCAGTTTTACAGGAGAGCGGAAAGTCATTTTAATATCTTGACAACAAACAAATATCTGATATAAGAGAATATTTAAATATTTTGTTAAAGGGTTAGGTACAGCTTACAACAGTAAAATTTTGGAAATATTCAACATTTTTTTTCTCCATTACTGTATCTCGTACAATAATCAAAATTAGTATGTGTAAAACACTGGCTTTCTGCTATATGAAAAAAAATATTTTTACGATTTAAAAAATTATATATATATATATATTTTTTTTTTTTCAAGATTCATAATGGTGGCAGTTTACTGTGCAGTAATGAAGTGTTTCCCTCATAACTCATAAACTTGTTAACTTTTTCATGTTCTTTCTCTTTTATTTTATTGCTGAAACTTATGTTTACAATATCATGCTCTTTCAACTACATTCCTTAATAAATAATATATATTTTTTAAATTTTGTTTTAGAAGAAAATGGTGATATTTGACCATTCTTTTAATGAATTTATTATCAGACAATCTATCAAAGGTAGAGAAGTGATCTTGCATCATATTGTAGATATGATATACATAAATACACATATAAAATTTCATGAGAGAATGTTGGATAGGTTTTTTAGTTATGTGGGAAACGCTTCATCAGTGCACAGTGAACTGCCATAACTCATAACTCATAAACTTGTTAACTTTTTCATGTTCTCTCTCTTTTATTTTATTGCTGAAACTCATGTTTACAATATCATGCTCTTTCAACTGCATTCCTTAATAAATAATATTTTTTAAATTCTGTATTAGAAGAAAATACTGATATTTGACCATTTTTAATGAATTTATTTTTTTATCAGACAATCTATCAAAGGTACAGAAGTGATCTTGTATCATATTGTAGATATGATATACATAAATACACAATTAAAATTTCATCATTAGAATGTTGGATAGTTTTTGAGTTATGTGGGAAATGCTTCATCACTGCACAGTGAACTGAATTTGGAAAAAAAAATATATATATATAATTTTTTTTTAAATCGTAAAAATATTTTTTATATAGCTATGCCTAACCCATTAAGAAGTTTGTATCCATGGTTTGACTGATGATGTGTTTGCAGAAGATTCAGGAAATTTTCTCTGATAGAAATCAAGTGAAATCTTATTTAGTTACTATTTTTGATATAAGAGATTGATGTTCAACACCATCGATATGTTTTGTTAGTCGCACAAACCTGTACTACATTCGTATACTATAAATATACAGGTCACTGTGTCAGGAGTCAACCTCGTACCACCAATCTGACATAATAGCGAAATTAAGAATATAAATTCCATTGGGCTCAACGAAATTTTAAGCTATAGTTATGAAGCCGGGCCAACGGTGCTCCTCTAATAATGTAATTGAAGTGTTTTTAATAACAGACAACTGACTATCACACTGCGAAGCAGCTTAACGGTGCAGTGTGCAGTAATGTTCGCAGGCCATGACATGTTTTCTATGTATAATTGCATTCAGTCGTATTTATCCACGTATTCTGTGAAGATTTGAGTCTGGAGCAGGCCTAATCATGTCCGAGGGAATATGAGTTAAGAGCTCAGTGAATTACCAGTAGAAGGCAGTCATTCATATATATATAGATTGGGTTATTTTACGACGCTGTATCAACATCTAGGTTATTTAGCGTCTGAATGATATGAAGGTGATAATGCCGGTGAAACGAGTCCGGGGTCCAGCACCGAAAGTTACCCAGCATTTGCTCGTATTGGGTTGAGGGAAAACCCCGGAAAAAACCTCAACCAGGTAACTTGCCCCGACCGGGATTCGAACCCGGGCCACCTAGTTTCGCGGCCAGACGCGCTGACCGTTACTCCACAGGTGTGGAAGGCAGTCATTCACTTTGGGTTCATAAAGTCATAGTAGGTCTGGAGGTCGTCATCATCATCATCATCATCATCATCATCATCATCTATCTGCAGTAATAGGGATCTTCGATTACGGACAAATTTCTCGTTCATTTTTAGCCCGCGTTGAATTTCGACTCTGAATAATATATAATATCCATTATTCATGTATATAGTTATTTATTTGTTAAAAACATAAAATTGTTCAGTCACACGTTAAAAAGTGTTAAAATTTTTAAAAAAGGTATACCTATACTTTGAACTGACGGCCCGTTTCGACGTGATGTTACGTCTTCATCAGTGTCTCCTGAACTACTGGTGATCTTGAATTCTGCGATGTGCATTTGTCAGTTGTAGGGGTGGGTTTGTGTTGCTCTTATGGTGGGGGCTGGTGTTTGTGTGTTATGACGTATCATGACGTCGAATAATGTCTGGGTATTGAACTGTAATTGTGTATAAAGTATATGTTGTGGGTATGTTATTGTATGTTTATATATTTCACATTGTTCTAAGATGTTTAACTGTGAACTTTTTGGTGTGATGTGTAAAATTTCCATATCTGTTTCTATATTATTGTAGTCATGGTTATTGTTGATAATGTGTTCTGCATAATTTGATGTGATGTAGGATTTGGTTATAGCTTTAATATGTTCATTATATCTTGTATGAAATTATTAAATTATTTAATTATAAATTATTTATTTACTCGTATTTACCTATTTACTTATATATTTATTTTATTACTTATGTATATATTTATTTACTAACTCATTTATGTATGTACTTATTTATGTATATACATATTTACTTATTTATCTATCTATTTATATATTTATTTACTTATTTATATATATTTATCTATTCATTTATGTATTTATTTACTTATGTATGTATTTACTTATTTATTTATTTTATCAGTTTAACTATTTAATGTGCCAAGTACTTTCTTCTTAGCAACGGACTAGACAAACAACTATAAATTATTGATCTATTTATGTGTTTATTTATTTACTTTTATCGATGTAACTATTTAATGTTCCAAGTACTTTCTTCTTAGCAACGAACTATACGAACAACTATAAATTATTTATCTATTTATGTATTTATTGATTTATATATATCTATTCATTTGTGTATTTATTTACTTATGTATGTATTAGTTATTTATTTTTATCAATTTAACTATTTAATGTTACAAGTACTTCTTCTTAGCAACGGACTATACTAACAACTATAAAATTATTTACAGTATCTATTTATGTTTTTATTTATTTAGTTATGTATGTATTTACTTATTTATTTATTTTTATCAATGTGACTATTTAATGTACCAAGTACTTTCTTCTTAGCAACGGACTATACGAACAACTATATCGTCTCAGGTTTGAACTAATATATATCAAGTTGAGACATATGTCAAACCCAGACAACTGGTTGTAGAGTTTCTTTAGAAATATCCGCCCGCTGAACAGGACTTATCCTGTTTCTGCCGTCATATTTCAAGCCCGGCACATCTAGCTACACCCTGCACGCGGTATAAAATATCGCACACCTCTTACATTTATATTATGTTACGAATGTTCAACATTTTGCAGCATTTCTTTTTAGAACGGCAAGGATAAGGTTTCAGCACACTTGTTAATTGTCGCCCATAACTCAAGTCACAGCAGCGGGGAGCGTACAAAAGGAGGTTCTTAATAGAATCTTTAATCAAAGCGCTCCATGGAAAACAAGTATTTCCTACACACACCCGGTGTCAGCAGATGACAAGCGCTGTGTGTGGGGACTTTGAAACATCGAGGATCTACAACTCATTGTCCGCATGACGCCGGTGGTCCGTGTAGTCCTGATTCTGATGTTGAACCTCTGGCTTAAAGGTAGGGAGAAAGGGAAAAAGATTATAAATAAAGGGCTAGAAGCTCTATGATAGACTACGATAATAGTACATTACGCAACGAACCTATAATGGTAGTAATTAAGACGCGAGTATGTTTATGAAGATCGCTTGAGCTCGTTTCATAATTTTCATACGAGCGTCTTAATTACCATTAGCCTATAGGCAAGTTTCATACGACTTTTTATGCTCCACCATATTTCTAACTTGAAATTATTCATAAGTATTCATGTTATTCTTATCTGACTGGGGAGCGGAACTGACATTGTGCAATATCTCGTAAACTGTGAGATGTGCGCAGATGCGAAAGTATTGATTTTTTCCGAGGAACAAATGTCATTGACCTTGATATAATCTAGAGGGTAAAATGAACATTAATCTTGATATAACCTTGAAATTTATTTAGACATTGAAAAACGAGATGACAAATTGAATTTATTTGAATATTATTTACAATTAGGGGAGAGTCGGGTAGTATCGGACATCGGGTAATATCGGACAGTGAGTTTCTTTCATCTACCACACGATGATAGTACCTGATAGACATGGTTACGTTTCTGTGATATCGCATAGAGAAACGTAACCATGTCATTCAGGTACTACCATATGGTTGTAGATGAAAGAAACGCACTGTCCGATACTACCCGATGTCCGATACTACCCGACTCTCCCCTAACGCTAATTATTATAGTAACAGAACATAACTTTCTGCGACAGTATTGGATTTCCAGCCTCCGTGACGTTTCGCTAGTTGTCTTTCGATTGCATATCAGAGAATAATCGATACTTGCGCTTTCATATTGCTACAATGGTGTTTTCTGATTGGTGGAACACCTGAACTTTAATTAATAGGTGTACTTTAATGAGGTGCATTAAAGGGCTGCTACCAGGTGTACGGTATAATTACTACATTTCGGCATGGTCGACCATAAAAATAAATATTTAGGTATTTAGAAGGCAGTGTAAAATGTTATGTGTTTACCCATGTTTATACATGCCAATGAGTAACATCATAACCCAATAATTGAAAACATTTTACAAGGGAGCGCATTGAACGTAAAGTTCAATGCTAAAAGGTGTAGCATGATAATTTCTTCAGCGTTTACTTTATCCATTCATCAAATCAAATTAAACGACTATAGGTCCTATGTTTAGAAAAAAAAAAAATGTTTGTTAAAAGTAATAACTGTTATCTACAATATGCTACACCTGAAATTGTGTCACTATTGTAGCTAATCCTAGTACAACACAATGCCATTCTTTTAATTGGGACAACTGCGGCCTCCTTTCTGCGGGCGGTGTTTGTTTTCGTTGCCTTGACGATCTCAGATAATTCCGAGTTGATAACAATCGCCCGTGCGCTGGAAGTTGACTGGGAGAAAATAAAACAAAAGACCACACATAGAAAGTCCTAAAAAATGTTCTTTAATGTGATAGGATGTAGTTAGGAAGAAGCTAATATTATTTAAGAGAAACTTGCCTTTTGAACATTATACTCACAAAAAACGACCGTATTATATTAGTGTAATAATTACGTCCTTTTCCAGTTATAGTAGACTATACACAGAGGTTGATCGAAGGCCATTCAATGCCGGTGGAAATGATCAACCTGAAGAATAAGACAAAGAAGAAACATGGTAGATTTTATGACATGGTGATGATAGCAAATACCTTACTATAATAATACCGGACAGCTGTACACTAGCAGCATTGGCGTGAGTGCGAAAAATCGTGGACCTGACATCTAGCGCAGAGGGATGGAATTACATCCACATATACAAATATTAACATAGCGAGATGCGGACTATTGTTTAAAACGTGAGTTACTAATGTGGAATTATATACGAAACACTTAAGAAATGTTGAATAATATTTAATGTAAAATTATTATCTTATATCAAAGCTGCATATTATGAGAAATATTGCATACTTCATATTACTTTCCGTAATTAATTGTTACATATTTTTTCTTTGGTTTACCGAGACAAAATCAATCTGATATTAGGAATGAATTTACAGTAATGTTTTATATACGCATTGCTGACAACTGCAAAGATAAAATTGATAGTAATCTGATGCTTGTAATAATTAGTAAAGCCATGTGGACAACAATAAAACTTAATTTGATAAAACCTTAAAATCCAATACATTTTAACTTCTATTTATTTATTAGGTCTAAATAAAAAAACTAATTTGTATTTTTCTATCAACACAAAGACGAAGGAATTAGGCTTACTAAAGAATGTTGTTGACTTACGTTTTATGAACTGTCGGAAATCGAAAGTACGATTTGGAGCAATTTGTAATGCTGCAATTGTCACAATTATAAACAGCACATTTACACCCTGACATTTTAACACTAGTACTAATTCATAGAACTATTAACAAATTAACTATAGGACCATAAAACCCAGACGTTTGAGATGGGCAGAACATGTAGCAAGTATGGGCGAATGCAGAAATGCATATAGAGTGTTAGTTGGGAGGCCGGAGGGCAAAAGGCCTTTGGGGAGGCCGAGACGTAGATGGGAAGATAATATTAAAATGGATTTGAGGGAGGTAGGATATGATGGTAGAGACTGGATTAATCTTGCTCAGGATAGGGGCCAATGGCGGGCTTATGTGAGGGCGGCAATGAACCTCCGAGTTCCTTAAAAGCCAGTAAGTAAGTATTAACAAATTAACTAGCACAGCAACAATATACATTGCAGTTGATTACAGCTTGTTTCGCGAGTATCTCCATCCCGGCAGGCAGGTAGGTAGCAGCACCATCGTCGTTCGCACTAACTGTCCGGTATTATTATAGTAAGGTATTTGATGATAGAGCAACGGAGGAAAAACTGGTATAAGAAACCGAAAGGCTCTGAGAATATCTTCCCCACAACACTTTCAAATATCACATGATCTCACATAATTATCCAGAGTCGAACCATGAACAAAAATCTTCAATTCATTGACCTACGTCTGGATCTCCGATTGCGTGGCCCCTACGGGAAAGTCTCCATTATCACATTTTGACTGCACGCGTTTGCCTGAATCCGGAGTGCTCTTCAGCCCCTGATGGTATGCAAGCTGCAGCACTCTTCAACATGTGGCTATTCCATTCGCCGGCGCCGCCCGTCGCTTTGATATGCAGAACATCGGGCTCTCATGCTTCTTGCATTTTCCGAGTCGTTACCAAGCCAGATGATGGATCTCTTCTCCGTTTTGTGTTCCTGGCCCCTTTGATGCTACTCGCACTTAACAGTCTGCTATACTACACCAATTGTAATTGTAGATCGCTATTTAATGACCCACTTTCAACTACAAAGGCTACTCAGACCTGATGGGACGGAGATAATGCGACATTGGAGCAAAGGTGGAATGTGAATGACAAAGTACTTAAAAAACAACGCGCTAGACAGCTAATTTTCACACTACCATCAAATCGGAACTGTACGGACTTGAACTCCGATTCTTTCTTGTACGAAGCTGCCCTCGATAGGCAAATGCCGGGACATCATTTCATTTTTACTTCAATTTTTATTGTACCTGAATTTTTTAATGTACTTCACTCCCACTACCTCTACTAGTAAACTTCTAACCATTCTCCACACAGAACCAAGGCTACGTATGCGGTCATAGTAAGCAGTATTGAGTTAGTGAGTATAGTACGTTCCAGAAATATGTTCGCGTTTTCCAGTGACGAAAGAGCTTTCAATATTGAATCACATTTTCGTACAGGTACTGTCGTCCATTTGCCTACGTCGCATCCTGGTTTCCCCCACCTGCTTCTGCTCGCTCGTCTGTAAAGACTAGTGACTGGGCTGTCTCGGCTCTTTTTCTGAAAACAATTTCTGTTAGGAATTGGACGTCTACGTAATATTATACAACTGTTTAAAATAACTTAAATGAAAGGGCCTCGTTAAGTAATTAACTGCCACGTGATTTCCCCCCCCCTTTCTACGACCCTGCTACATAACTACTTGGACGAAAAGTAGATAACATGTCTGAGTAATTTTATTTTTTCGGATCGGGCAGAAGTGAAGATTGAATTTACAATACATAAGGTACTCTTTTATAGAGTAGGTACAGAATTATTCCAACATGAGTTACTAGTACGAAGGACGAAACTGGTCATTGGAATTAGGTGCAATAGTCTATAGTGCGATAATATACACAAAAGAACTGAAGCCTGTATCGAAATGAACGACCACTATTTTAAAAAAATGTGTTTAAATATCCATATTATGATTATTTTTTAATTTAACTTCATTCTCTATAGTGTACGCTAATGTGCTGTAGACAGTATAATAAATACGTCCGAATGGATAGCTCATTTCGTGAGTAAAAACACTTATTGTCAATACAGTACTGTATTTTGATTAAACAAAAACCTATAATGAAAATTATCAAACTGAAAAACGCGATATTTTCTAGTTTACGTAAATGGATGAACTACTTTTCTTTCCTCCTATACCTAGTAAAGTGATTTGTTTGTATTTTACGCCAGTATCATCGAACTCCAGTCGTGGAAGGGGGTAGCAAACGGTTTTTCCCTTACTCCAAAGGTATAGTACTTACTTACTTACAAATGGCTTTTAAGGAACCCGAAGGTTCATTGCCGCCCTCACATAAGCCCGCCATCGGTCCCTATCCTGTGCAAGATTAATCCAGTCTCTATCATCACACCCCACCTCCCTCAAATCCATTTTAATATTATCCTCCCATCTACGTCTCGGCCTCCCTAAAGGTCTTTTTCCCTCCGGTATCCCAACTAACACTCTATATGCATTTCTAAAGGTGTAGTCAGGTTAATATTGGAAATGTTAGTAAAAATAAAGTGGTGTCCCTGTAGAAGTAATTAATTGTTGATAGAATTAAGTAATTCATTTAAATAAGTACTATTACTATTGAACTTCAGACTTTCCAAATTGCAGCGTAACGCTCCTTTGAAGCAGAGTTTATTGGGAAATAATCACATGATGCTAAGATAATAGAAAACCTGTTCCGTACATATTTGTCCATCGTACATCTCAAATGTTCGAACCCTGGTCCTCTTTGATGAGAAGCCATGAGTTAAGGATGAGATACATACTCGTTGAGACTGTACAGCTCAGGAAATGCAGTTATAAAAGTGTTTTATTTTCTTCAGTCTAGAAATATAATTGAGTTCTTTCTTTTCTTTTAGCCATATTCCCATCCCCATTCTCCAACTTTTATTCTCATCTGGAAACTTCAAGTCATACTTTTTGTTGATGAAGGCAGAAAGTAAAACGCTGTAATTTTTTCTACGCAAGGAAATGGAGAAATCCTCGTTTATTTATTTGCTAAACTGTACAAACAACTACAAAAAGTATTTTCAGTGTGACCCACTGTTAACCAAATAGCTAGGCTATATGTTTGGTTTACCACACCGTAGGTCCGGGTTCAAGTCTGGTCCAGGCCAAGCGAAATGTATGATGCGTGAAGATCGTGCTTCGAGCAGATTTCTCTCGGATATAGGGGAGACTCGGCTAATTTAGCAATATTAAGAAGAAATCTATCATAGTTTTAACAAAATGTTTAATGAAAAATATTATCAATGTATGTAGACATGGACGAAACCTTTCATTACCAAATGAGATAAAGAGATCTATTAAAATGCAAATGATATTTAGTTGTACTACATTACAGTTGAAAAAGAACAACTCGGGTAATTCCGCAACAGTGCGGATAAATCCGCAATAGGACTTGGCTAATTCCGCAGTAGTAAGTAATCATGAAATACATTATGAAAGTAACATAAAAGGAACAATTTATATGTAACAATGCTCACTTTCTTCACAGCTGTGTAGCAAAACACGAAAAACAGCCAACTTTCGATGTTTCACTGTATTGCCGACAGAGGTGACGACCAATATCCTTTATTTTTTTCTATACCACTGCAGAGGACATGCCTCCTGTTGACAGCCTCTCAAAACTTACTACTGCGGAATTACCCGTACTGCGGAATTAGCCGAGTTTTCCCCTACTCCGTTTCTTCTGCCATCCCGTCGCTATTTCTCCATTAATAATAATACAAATGATAATAATAATAATAATAATAATAATAATAATAATAATGATAATCGTAGTTGAGATCCACCTCTACGTTGTGCACCACAGGCAGCATAGTCATTACAAATCCGGCATCTTAAATCGAGAAGAGAGCACTTTGGTTAGGTGGTACATAATACCGGGTGGTGTAAAAGCCACTTCACAATGCAAACTTGTATTTTCTTTTATGCAAAACAAGCTTGAAATGGGTTATAGAACAATGCAACAAGCTATTCTTGAAAATATATAGTCAATCTACCATGACAAAATTATAATTCCTTGGTGATACTATCAATTTATACATGGACCCTTACGATAAAGATCCTCATTATTATCTTCCTTAATGCCTTTCAAACTTTGGTGACATGATTCTTGGGGGTAATTTAAGCAATTTATATAGATCGGAATTGAAAATCGAATTTGGGGACCCAAAGAATTTTTTTTTTTGGGAAAAAATTAATAAAATTTTGGACCGACCTAACTACATTAGAAATTGACCTATGGTAAAACTTCTATTGCCAAAATGATCCCCCGACATATGGGGAATGTTACATAGGCTACTAATATTATTTATTTATCTTGAACCATTCAAAATATATGCCACATTATATAAGCACTTTAAAAAAATTATATAAATGGAGGTCTACTTGTCCGTCGGAAGGATAATAAATGTCGGAAAATGTGAAATAAAAGAAAAAAGAAACTGAAGATGGTGTAAGGCATAGAAAAGTATAGTGCGGTTATATTATAAACGTCCAAATAATTATGCAATTATTGATACAATGTTTACAAATTATATATTTTTGAAGAAATGAGCTTTCAGATGAGCAAAAACATTACTTACCAAATGTTGAAGAAATCTGACATTTCTAGAATCGATGTATACCTTAAATACAAAATCAAGTGGTGTATACTTCTCATTGTCGAGTGATTTTTACGCCACTCTGTATTAGCTATTGCTACCGGCATGGCTCAGTCGGTTAAGGCGCTTGTTTGCCGGTCTGAAGTTGTGCTTGGGCGCGGGTTCGATCCCCGCTTGGGCTGATTACCTGGTTGGGTTTCTTCCGAGGTTTTCCCCAACCGTAAGATGAATGCCGGGTAATTATGGCAAATCCTCGGCCTCATCTCGCCAAATACCATCTCGCTATCACCAATCTCATCAACGCTAAATAACCTTGTAGTTGATACAGCGTCGTTAAATAACCAACTAAATATATATATATATATATATATATATATATATATATATTAGGTATTGGTAATAAAATAATATCTCTAGGGCTTCACATATACTTCTTAATGTTGGTATAGACTAGGGTTGCAGAACTGGGGAAGAGAGGGGTGGAAGCATGGGGAAAGGCCGGATCCTTCAGTGACGTTTAGCAAGCACACTGAATACAGATCTCTTCTCCCTCTACCATATCCAATGACACGAGGATTGAAGGGAAGGGGTGAGATACGTGTTCCGGCTTGTGACGTCTGCCGCAATTGTATCACAGTTTTGCATCTCTGGCATAGCTATTATCCTTTGGGACTTTTGGGACACTCTGTGTAATGTAATATTCGCAACATTACGAAGGAACTAAATTGTTGACAGACACTTAAACGAATGTACCACGTTCTCCTATACACTGATATTGTCTCCATGCATCCTTCGCTGATGGAAGAGAATCGACGCATTCCTCTAAGCGTTTAACTGCGAGGGCTGTTACGTTTATGGACTTTTAACCTCTCTGCAGTCTTATGGAAGAGTATTGTGTAATACTAGACAATGAAACGATCAGAGTGGAAGAGAACTATCCGGGTCTCGGCGCGATTCGATTTCAAATAAAAGGAAAGCAATTACACAAACTGCAATACTAAACCTTCCGTCCCTCCATCGGGAGAACAAAAAAACCGTATTCAATTCCATTAGTCCGTGATTTTGTCTTCAGGACTTGCACTAAGATGGGATTACAAGCACGAAAGTGATTTTCACTTCCTTGTGAGAATCTCCACTGTCTATTTGAAAAATTCATGACCATATTGCGTCCCTTTTCACTCATGTTGCCTAATTTGGGCGGCCAATCAAATTTAGTATCTTGCTAGTGTTATTTATTTATTTATTTATTTAATTACATAACAGTTTTTAGACATTGAAATAATGGCATACACCTTATAAAATACAATTAAAATGGTAATTAGAGGATGAAAATTCCCTCCGTCGCAGGGGGTTCGAACCCGGGTACTTGGTTCTGAATACCAAGTGCTCTAACCCTGAGCTACGCCGAAGTTCAATCCACAGTACCGGATCGAATCCCATCCTTTAGTGTTTTTTTCCCTTTGTGGCTGACTCCAAGTTCGACATATTTGTTAAGTCAACTGCAATTATACAAGGAGCGCACTCAATTGGGTGACTTGGTGGCCGGGATTCCACAGTATTATGCACTGTTGAGCGAAGAATCTACGGAGCGAATTTTTCTCCTCTAATAACCATTGTTACCATAACAGATATATTCTGTGGGACCAGAAAATTAATCTTTACGTAGATACTTATTTAAAGTTAGACTTAAAACATTCTTGTACATCATAAAAAGACTTACTATGAGTCAACTAGATAAATAACGTTTCTAAATTCACCACTATTAAGATAAATAATTATGTGGGCATTTTGTTAGACATTTTTATTGCCATTATAAAAAAAAAATTGCAGGTTTTCGTTAGTCGACATTTTGGTTGATGAAACATATTTAATTGCCTAGTATTATGACAACCTTTCCTAAAGGTGTAACTTACTTAATATAATTTTGTTTGACATACATTAATAATTAAAAAATATATAAACTGGTAACAGTTAGAGCCCTCTCGTTATTTTTCTGTTTTGAAATTTGTTCATAGACTAATTTCATTACGTTAGAAGTATTTTAATATCATAAAGTAGGCCAAATCGGCCCAAGGAATGCGGGAGGTTAAGGTTTCTCCCGTCACATACAATCGGCATTAATGATAGAAGAGATATCAGAAGTCCTACGTGCCCACCGCCTTTACCCTCAAGAAAATACTCCTAGTACTCATTTCTGTTAGAGACTGGGCAATATTGTGGCCCGTAGGATTAGATTAGATCAATGGAGGAAATCAGTGACCCCATCGGAAATCGAATCAGCCACCTTTTCGGCTTTACAATGATATGCCTTAAATTTTAATGTTATAAATTAATTAAATATCTCCTTTAAAAGTTACTACGTCCACATGCCTCAACAGAGAATTCCTTTCCGAGATTTTCTCCAACTGTAAGGCGAAGGTCGGGGAACCCATTGCGAATCGTTCTACTCATTTCGTTAGAATGTTATCTGGCTATCATCGATTCCATTGATGATAATATAACGCCACAGTAGACAACGGATCATTAAATAATCGATTAGATAACCAAACGTTGAAATCCCCTACATTTAGTAACATTTTTGCGAAATTGGTAACCATGGAGACGAAGAAACGGTACATGCAAGCGTATGACATGTACCCCTGAGCATTTCAAACGAAGAGGGGAGAGCAGACTGTAATCAAACTCATCAGATCGTCAATCAACCTCGTTGAGCTAGTTGGAGTCGGTGACGTCACTCCAGCTAATAACACACATTCGCAACCTCGAGGCTTCTCAACTGTCGCGATGGAGGTACAGTTGTATTCGGTATTTTGCCCTAAACAGAAACAAAGTTTTGTTGCTTGGTTATAGTAGTCTAAAGTCTCTATGGTGCTACATATGCATGCACAAGCGTTGTACAGGTCTTAATAATTTAACTTCTTCGGCGATCCTGCCCTGTTGCTATTTTATCGTGTTTCTCCCCCCCCCCCCATATGGTAGCTATTAGGTTATGTTCATTTTCGGCTTAACTCTCGAAAATTATCTAATGTTCCTTTAATGGAACGGCGAAAATTGGAGTGAGGCAAGTGGCAGTAGGCTTGGGGCTCACACAAGGACACCTTTTTTGCGTACTTTTTAAAGGTTTCTTCAATTTTGTATAGATGAAAATGTAAGTCGCATGGGTCAATGAAACGGGATCATGGTGCCATAAATTAAAATGACGAAATTCATGCCTAGTAGTTTAAAAACTGTCGTTCTTGTAAAATCTTTCAATAGCAAAAACACGTTGTGCACCGCTCCACCTTTCCACGATGACTAAATAACACTGTATTGGCAGCAGAATGTGTGCGCAGTTTACCGTCTCTCAACTGTGCTTTGAGAGACACACGCTCCTTAAGTCGGAAGCCCAAGAAATCGTACCGGCAAATACGTACCGCGACAATTCGTCCCAAGAATATAATTTGTACCGCGACAATTCGTCCCAAGAATATAATTTGTACCGCGACAATTCGTCCCAAGAATATAATTTGTACCGCGACAATTCGTCCCAAGAATAATAATTCGTCCCACGACAATATGTTCCAAGAACATTTCGTCTCTAAAGGCTGGTTCACAATAAACCGGGAACGGAAACGACAACGAGATCGAGAACGAAAATATTTTTAAAATAAATATATTTAAATGTGATCATTCACAATTAACTATTGTGAATACTCACATTTAAATACATTTATTTTAACATTATTTCCGTTCTCATTCTCGTTGTCGTTTCCGCTTCCGGTTTATTGTGAACCAGCCTTAATTTACGACGTACCACGATAATATTGCCCCATTGCGAAATTTTAATAATTAAGCAATTGTCTAGCAATAATCCTTAGCAGTTGCTTAACAACAGGCGGAAATTTAAAACAAGATCAAAATTCGTTGTACAAACTGATTAAATATCATGGAACGTCCACATCTCACCATATCTCAGAAAGGCAAAACCAAATTAATATGGAAAGGATATTTGTAGGGGAGGAAGGGAGAAAACAGGATGGAGATGTGAAAGAAGAGGAGAATGTTCTGCTACAGTTCATTTAGAAGTAGGGTCACATCAAGTTCTAAACGAAAGTGATCATGCGCTTGCTCCTGATTGGGGTAAATGCAGAGCAATCGAAGTTTTAGCAGAGATCAAAGAGTCAGCGCAGTCATCCAACGAAGCAACATCTTCAATAGTGAATCGTCACTTCAGTGCTATGTCAAGTGAGACGTACTTCTTCTTCTTCTTCTTCTTCTTCTTCTTCTTCTTCTTCTTCTTCTTCTTCTTCTTCTTCTTCTTCTTCAGTAGGTGCTACAACTTCGTCGAAGTTTTGACCTTCTCAATTAATTTACGCCATTCTTTTCTGTTATAAACAAGATTTGGCCAATTCTTTACATTCAGTGTTTTCAAATCGTTGGTTATGTTTTCCTTCCATCTACTTTTTGGTCTTCCTCATGCTCTTTTACTGATGGGGTTCCATTTATATATTTTCTTAACTGTTTTACTTTCGTCCATACGATTGATATGGCCAAACCAAGCCATCCTTTGCGCTTTGATTTAGTTTACTATGTGTTGGTTTTGTATTAAAATATTTAACTCTTTATTATTTCTAATTCTCCACTCATCGTTTGCATCTTTTATTGGGCCAAATATCCTTCGTAATATTTTCCTTTCAAAAACCAGGAGCTTTTGCTTAGACAATAATTCAGTTAGGGTCCAGGTTTCACTTGCAAATGTTACAATTGGTCTTATTACTGTTAAATATAGTCTTAATTTTGCTTGTTTGGATGCGTATTTGCTTTTGAATAGGTTGAGATTTGCAAAGTATGCTTTATTTGCCATAACAATTCTATTGTTTATTTCATCCTCGGAGACGTACTTAAAACTTCCAAAAATCAACCTTAAATCGTTTGGTCCAAAGGGTTCGTAAAGAATATTTACCTCCCGATCCTAAATCCCTGGATGATTTGGAAGTCATACCAGACCGTTTACAAACTGATAAGGACGGCAGACGATGGCTCCTCTCTTTCAATGCCGACAGTAAACTGGAAATATTTATAACTTATTTGGCACAAACTTGGGAGTAAAACATGTTGGGACAAATACTTTGGAACGATTTGTCACGGTACAAATCTTGTAGCGGTACCAAAAGGCATTGTGACAAATATTTTGGGACGAATTGTCGCGGTACGATTTTTCCGGGACGAATAGTATTTTGTGCGAGATCGTGCGTATTTGCTTGTTTTCCGCACAGAACCAATACGCGGTAAGTGTGAAATACCACATTCAGTATTCCCAACGTAACACACATAACAATTTCCCTCTTCTTACCGCTTAAGCGCGACATTCATTTTACTGCTTTAGGCTTTTAACATATTATTTTTAGAGACGTTTAACATAGTAATAATTATAAATTGGAAACTTACCACTGCAATTTCACCTAAATTGCAATGTTAATTATTGTTTTTAAATATTTGCAAAAATTAAGTAAAGTCTACTACTCCACGAAACTTATTGCATTCCTGATACAAGTAACATTAAGGAAGCCGTGAAAAAATCAACAAGATTCCAGATGCCGATGTTATTACTGCAATATGTTATATAAATAATAATGTTAAAATATTAAAATGAAAAATAAATCATTACATAACCTTACCGTTTGTTTTAAGTTCACATTTATAGACTGGGGGAAAAAAAGACAGACGTATATCACGGCCTGCTGGAGTATAGTAAACACAGAAAACATTTTATAGCAACAATGTTGAAGGAAGATATTTTAGTGTTCCGAAGTTGCCGTCATTAAACAGAAACCAACATGGAGATTTCATTGCAACTAATTAGAAATTCGTCTTTCAGATATGTAATAAACGATCTTCGCACAAAATAATGTACGATACACGAGCGGTATGTTTGTTTTCATGTTTTCAGAAATTAAAAAAGCTCAACTACGTTTCGCTTTCTCAATATTTTCCTCGACCATGAAAACGTCAACATACCGCTCTTGTAACGTATATTACTATTGTTTAATCGTGTTTTAAACTACAAAAGTTATTAAGTCTGTATTAAGTTGAATTTGGGCGAGAAATTGTCAACAAATTTCGCCTAAATAACTATGTCGGGAACAGAGTTTTTTAAAGGGCCTCCCGGCTTTATTTCCATACCGGAGAAAGCCATTCCCTGAATTTTATCGCCCTCGGCAGGGTTTGAACCCACAAACCTCTAAACCAGCCACTATATGGTAGCCGTTAGACCACCGTGAGATGAGGATAATTAACTAGTTCAGTATTATCTCTAGTCCTGGTTGAAAATAGACTTTAAGTCATTCTTATTAAGTTACATAGGCCTACAGACCGTTCCTGTCTGCCAGGGTGGATAAATGGTCGGGCAATTGGAATGTTGGCTATAAAAAAATTGAAGACATAACGGTCTTACTCTGCGAAAATAGAATAGAGCTGAGACGAAGGTCATGATGGCGGCAACGTGTCAGACAATTCCATCTTAATTACACGCAATAATGTTGATAGTTTAAGCCGTTATTACTCCATTACTTCGATAGCCGAGCTGCAGTTTTTAGGTGTATACAGGGTGTACCGGAAAGTTTGCTACACATTTTGGGAAAGAGGTATCAAAAGAAATAAATTTTGCTAATGAACCCATTCTCGGTGACACTCCAGTTCTGGGTGGTCAAGTGGTTACTATGATAGTAATTATATTTAATGTTCGTGAGTTCAAACCGGCCCACAGTGGTCTATTTCTCACTTTTACGGGGACATTTGCCCTAAAATTCAACCTGCTCAAATTGTAAAACACTGGCGTAGAAATATAGCCAGATAGTTGCGTAGCACTTCTAAGTATGGGTAATGGAACGGAGAAAAATTCTCTCCGGCGCCGGGATTTGAACCCGGGTTTTCAGCTCTACGTGCTGATGCTTTATGCACTAAGCCACACCGGATACCACCCTGGCGTCGGACAGAATCGTCTCAGATTAAGCTCCAACTCTTGGGTTCCCTCTAGTGGCCGCCCTCTGCACAACGTCAAATCCCGGCGCCGGAGAGAATTTTTCTCCGTTCCATTACTCTTACATCGTATGATGACGCAGAATATCTGCATGGAAATATCATATGTACCTCGGTACAATAAAATAATATATACTTATAAGTATATTTTAATAGAATCAGCGAAGATAGGAGAGTAATAACAACACCGTTAAACGGAGCAAAATATACACAGCCGTCAGTCGCTGATTGTCAGCTCTTTCAGTTGGTTTTTCGTTTTCTTATAGCAAGTGCTTACTGTAGTATATTGTGAATATTTGAGTGTCATTATGGCTGCTGGTCCTTCAGGTAAATTATGTACTATTTTTATCAACATTTTTTTATTCTATCACTATTACCAAATTACTCTTCAAGGAACGACCACTCATATAAATTGAGGGAAAGAAGGCAGAGGACGGACACTGGAAAGTTTTCTTTTCTCAATCGTACTATCAGGGACTGGAATGCTTTACCTGCAGACTTACTAAAGGCTTTACCAACAACCAAAAATGTATTTAAAAATAGGCTTAAGGACCTTACTAATAGACGGTAATTATACACAGTATTTAAAGGGTGTAAATGATATGTTGTTATTGAAGTGTTGTATCAGTGAAGAATTATGTTGTGTCAGTGAAGTGTGTTGTATCAGTGAAGAAGTATGTCGTGTCAGTGAAGTGTGCTGTGTAAGTGAAACGTGTTCCTGTCAGTGAAGCTTTATAGTTTATAGTGGCAGTGCAAAGTATTTGATGTTTTTGAAGTGTTAGTGAAATCAGGATAGAATCAGTGAAATGTGTCGTAGTTCCATTGCAGTGAGTGAGTTGACAGCGAAATGAGTGTAATGTGAAAGGTACTTGTGCAGATATGAACATATCATACTCGTGGGTTTTAGTTCGATCTTAGTTTTAAGATACAAAGTAGATTTATTTCAAATGTTATTTTAAGTGATCGTTTCATTTAATTTAGTATATTCCATGTTGTTGTTGTTGTTATTATTATTATTATTATTATTATTGATTATTAGTATATTATACATACTATAATACAATTCATTTTTGGATTAAGAGAGAAAATGAGTCTCAGCGAGTTCAGAACTAAATTCAACAGGATGGAAAAAAAAAATAATCCCCTTTCTTTCGGGCTAAAAGTTGTATAATATTCTTCATTACACCCATATCTATGTAATAAGACCCTCTTAATGTGCGTGGGTCTGCGGAAGTTAACTATTTTTTATGTTTTACGTTGCCAGGCGTGAGTCAGATAGTGACGCGAATGGACATGTTTGAATTCCTTTTCAACGGAAGTCTTCTTTCTCGAGCAAATACTATTGCTGTAAAGAAGAAAATGGTAGACTTCATAACATCGAGCGTTTCTCAAATTAAGGAAGAGGAGATATGCAGTAAAATTTCCCTCTTTTCTAACAAATTGTTACGTCGCGGCCTGTAACTATGCATTTCCACTTTTATCTTTCTTTTAAAATTAGTAATTCAATTTTCCCGAAAAAAAAAGTTAAATTTTCCTTGACTTATCGTGACTGGCCATTAGGCACCTGTCTTCCAAATGTGTACGGTGGGATGCGAAGAGCTAGGCGTAATTTTGATCAAGATCCCAGTCTCAATTTGTTATCTGTTTTATTCGTAATTGTGTTGTGTACCATTGTTTTATTTTTGGCATTGCGTTCCCAGTGAAGTGTTATTGTGCTCGAGGAATAAATATAGCCCGCTAAGAGTCTTTGTGACCATGTGGTCAGTGTGACGCAAGGCCACCCGAGTGACACACTCCCAGCAGGCCTTTAGGAGGATGATAAATCTCCACTTCTAACAATATTAAATCTAAATAAAACTACTGTCTCATAAATAATGTCGCTTTTTAAAACAAACTTTCATCGAGATTATTTTCTGACACCTTCTATTGTCTTGTAGTTACAAGTTTTCTACTCGATTTGAGAGATTTAAAACCTAAGCACCTGGAATTTTATATAAAAAAGTCGAAAGTTAAGGGGTTAGGTGAAGCTTATAGCAGTAAAAGTTTTGGAAATATTCAACATTTTTTTCCTCCATTACTGTATTTTGTACAATAATGAAAATTCGTTTATGTAAAATTTTGTCCTTCTGCTATATGAAAAAAATATTTTTACGATTAAACAATTTTTTTTTTTCAAAATTCAAAATGGTGGCAATTCACTATGAAGTGATGAAGCGTTTCCCTCATAATTCATAAATTTGTTAACTTTTTCATGTTCTCTCTCTTTTATTTTATTGCTGAAAGTCATGTTTACAATATCATGCTCTTTCAACTACATTCCTTAAAAATTAACTTTTTTTTTATTTTTTGTTAGAAGAAAATACTGATATTTGACCTTTTTAAATGAATTTATTTTTATCAGACAATATAATGAAAGGTAGATAAGTGACCTTACATCATATTACAGTACTTAACAAAAGTTTAAGACCATGAGCAAATTTCATATAATTATTTCCTGGTCCTATATTTTTGTTTCTATTTCCCTCATGAATATTTTGTCAATTATTTGGACTGTGAGATATCTATCGACGCAAAGAAAGTAAAATTATGACATTTAGTTTTCGAGTTATGATTTTAATGAAATATTTTGTTACTGTAAAAAATGTTATATTCATAATTACGGAATAATTTATTCATGCTAAACCAACATGTTTATTGTAGTGATGATTTTTTTCAAGCAATTTGAGAAGTGTGAGAACACATTGGTACCAGAAAGAAAAATTTAAAAAATTTTATTTTCGTTTTATAATTTTTTGCATATTTTTCCAAAATAAGGAAAATAATAGTAGAAATAACGTTAAGTAAAGGCATTCATAGCTTCACTCTGGAATAAGCTAACGTAACCGGACCTACGCCAATCGAATGTACGAAATCACGTACTTTCGATTGGCGTAGGTCCGGTTACGTTAGCTTATTCCAGAGTGAAGCTATGACTGCCTTTACTTAACTTTATTTCTACTATTATTTTCCTTATTTTGGAAAAATATGCAAAAAATTATAAAACGAAAATAAAATTTTTAAAATTTTTCTTTCTGGTGCCAATGTGTTCTCACACTTCTCAAATTGCTTGAAAAAAATCATCACTACAATAAACATGTTGGTTTAGCATGAATAAATTATTCCGTAATTATAAATGTAGCATTTTTTACAGTAACAAAATATTTCATTAAAATCATAACTCGAAAACTAAATGCCATAATTTTACTTTCTTTGCGTCGATAGATGTCTCACAGTCCAAATAATTGACAAAATATTCATGAGGGAAATAGAAACAAAAATATAGGACCAGGAAATAATTATATGAAATTTGCTCATGGTCTTAAACTTTTGTTAAGTACTGTATATGCATGCATAAATATACACAAAAAATTTCATCACAATGTTGGATAGTTTTTGAGTTATGTGGAAAACGCTTTATCACTGCACAGTGAACTGAATTCAAAAAAATTTAAATATTTTTTTTAAATCATAAAAATATTTTTTTTCATATAGCAGAATGACAGTGATTTACACATACTAATTTTCATTATTGTACAAGATACATTAATGGAGGAAAAAATGTTGAATATTTCCAAAATTTTACTGCTGTAAGCTGTACCTAACCCTTAAAGAAACAAAAATATTGTGAAAGTCTGTCTTCAGTTGCCATGGTAATGATTTTGCGTGTACTGTAAGTTTGAAAGTTAAACAGAGTTAACAGAGCCTATAGAAGTATAGAGTATATACTTTTTTTAATTGCATTTCGGAATTTATTTCAAGGATGATGAGAGTTTCAAAATGTAATTTCCAGTGTAGTAAACTAGTTCTCCGACATCCGTGACTTTAAAAACGCTGCGTCTGCAAAACATACCGACACTGCAGACACTGCGGTAAATCACGACAAACCTACGAGTCAGGGTCTTTATATTCCATGACAATGCGGAACTATTTATAAATATTTTGACCAACTTTCTTTGATGTCGAGTATATAAATATGGTTCGTTGACACAGGAGACCTGGAACATCTCTATGTAACTCGGTGATTATTATTACTGCATTGCCCTTCGATCCGGATGTTCGCGGGTTGAAATCCAGTAGAGAACGATCAATTTATTCCACATCTGTGGAGTAACGGTTAGCGCGTCTAGCCGCGAAACCAGGTGGCCCAGGTTCGATTCCCGGTCGGAGCAAGTTACCTGGTTGAGGTTTTTTTCCGGGGTTTTCCCTCAACCCAATATGAGCAAATGCTGGGTAACTTTCGGTGCTGGACCCCGGACTCATTTCATCGGCATTATCACCTTCATCTCATTCAGACGCTAAATAACCTAGATGTTGGTACAGCGCCGTAAAATAACCCAATAAAAAATACATACATACTCGTACATACGCTGCATACAAATTCAAATTCAAATCTATTTACAATTTACATTTGAAATGAATACATGTGAATAGATACCCGAAATAAGCATATGCTCGTGCTCCCAGTAGTCTACATAAAGTTTTACAGGGATCAAATAATAATGCTGAAGATAGAAATAATAGTAACAATAATAATAATAATAATAATAATAATAATAATAATAATAAAATAATCGTGACAGAAATGATACAAAGATTGTAATACAAAATAATTCATTAATAGTAATAATAATAATAATAATAATAATAATAATAATGATAATGATTATAATAATAATAATAGTGATAAAACTATTTACAATAATAAAATAAATACTAAGACGGATAAAATAAAATATAAAACCACTAGCGGGAGTTAACACAACTTAAATAAGCATATAACAACCGGAAAAAAATGACGAACTCGAAAATCAACAGAAAAGTTCGTTGTATCGCAGACTACAGCAACCGCTATATTGACATTGTGTTGTGCATTAATGGTAGTAGGGGGGAGCGGAAAGTCTACGTAAGTGTCATTCTCTTCGAATCTTCTCGTACAATCATGGGAAGTTAATGTTGCAAAAACAAAATGTCTACGAGTCAAACTGTTCATTATTACCAGGATAAATACAAATAATACTGAAATATATTAATCTAGTTTCAGTTATAGATCTCTCCTTTTGTGCAAGAGATATCGTATCAAAATATTTTATGAATGGTGGGGAAAATATGAATTTCAAGAACTCTCTAGTGACAAGAGATAGTGACAAGTACAATCAAGTGTATCTGTGGCGATGGTAAGAAATCATTTATTGGAGATATACACTGTTATTAATTAAGAAAATGATCTATTTATATTTATTACAATGTTTTATGTTATAGGTTACATGCATCAGATAAATACAATAAAAATTAGTACCATATAATGCTAGTAACAATAAAAAATAAATAAATAAAAAATAAAATTGATCAAATATCATACAAACATTTTCACTTTATTTTTAAACTTAAGAATGTGTAAATTGCTTAGGTCTGGATTATTTTTCAATACTGAATTGTATAGTCTTGGTCCATAATTCCTACTGTGTCTTAATCCAGCTGTAGTGTGGCATTTAGGTTCTGCCAAAAGAGTTGGGACATTTCTTCTGGTGTTATGTATATGTTTCTCAGTTATAAAATTCATTCGATTTTTGTGAAAATATATTAGTACTGTATTTTATATATTTGCTAAATTTTTAGTACTTGGAATTCAGAATAAATGAATTGTGTCGGATAATCAAGTGGTTTATGCAGACAAATAAAATACAAAATATGAGTTTGGAAGGATGTATGTATGATTTATTTTATGGGCAGATAGAGGAAGTATATTGCAGTACTTAAAGTGAGGCAAGCAGAAACAAAACACGCACTTAATGGCAATGTATTGTACCTCAACCTCATTCCTCAGTTTGAGGTGTGTTATCATGAGAGATGTTTGAATCAGTTTTGTTTGTTTTTAAACATCTTTGTTTCAACACTTTCCAGGGAAGCTGGCTGTAATTTCTACACACAAAATCTAATCTTATGGTTATCATGTGGGATATAAACAGGGCTGTCTGACGCAGTATGACTTGTGTTTCTGAGAAAGCCTCAAATATCTCAAGTGACGGCATGTACTATGATAGTTGGTTATTGCTCTAATTTGTCACTGTCTGTCTGCTTTATAGCTAACGATTTATATTAGGTACAATGGCGTAACTGCACTGAGATAGCACACTATCTTCCGTAACTCATTTCCACATATAACACACATTTTTTATTATATCTTCTAGTGTTTACTGTGTGGTCCGCAACTCTTCTTAAAATATAATAAATTGACCTCTCCACTCATAGAATTGACAGAACAGTTCACAGAATGTAAAAATGCTGTAATTTAAGAAAATAAAATTGTACATTTTGGCACACTCAGTATACACGAGGATATAAACAAACATCTTATCATAATAATACCGGACAGCTGTATACTAGCAGCATTGGCGTGAGTGCGAAAAATCGCGGACCTGACATCTAGCGCAGAGGGATGGAATTACGTCCACATATACAAATATTAATATAGCGAGATTCGGACTGTTGTTTAAAACGTGAGTTACTAATGTGGAATTATATACGAAACACTTAAGAAATGTTGAATAATATTTAATGTAAAATTATTATCTTATATCAGAGCTGCATATTATGAGAAGTATTGCATACTTCATATTGCTTTCCGTAATTAATTGTTACATATCTTTTCTTTGGTTTACTGAGACAAAATCAATCTGTTATTAGGAATGAATTTACAGTAATGTTTTATATACGCATTGCTGACAACTGCAAAGATAAAATTGATAGTAATCTGATGCTTGTAATAATTAGTAAAGGCATGTGGACAACAATAAAACTTAATTTGATAAAACGTTAAAATCCAATACATTTTAACTTCTATTTATTTATTAGGTCTAAATAAAAAAACTAATTTGTATTTTTCTATCGACACAAAGACGAAGGAATTAGGCCTAATTAGGCCTAAAACTTACGTTTTATGAACTATCGGAAATCGAAAGTACGATTTGGAGCAATTTGTAATGCTGTAATTGTCACAATTATAAACAGCACATATACACCCTGACATTTTAACACTAGTACTAATTCATAAAACTATTAAATTAATTAGCCCAGCAACAATATACATTGCAGTTGATTACACCTTGTTTCGCGAGTATCTCCATCCCGACAGGTAGGTAGCAGCACCATCGTCGTTCGCACGTAAAACTGCTAGCTGTCCGTTATTATTATAGTAAGGTATTTGATATAAATTTCCTAAAATAAGCCATATGCATCTAATAAATATAGAATTTAACACTTTTTAAGACACATTCACATTATGAAGTTATTAGCAATATTCCATACTTATTGTTCATCCTGTATCTGAGACTTAAAAAATTAACACCTTTTTTTAGGTATCTCTAGGACTTTGTTAAGAAATACGATATAGACTGCATTAAAATAGACACAAAATTCATCCATAAAAGAATGACCTTTACTTAGTAAACGATGGATATATTTCTATAATCAATTTTTTTCGACAGTCGTACTTTTTCTCGACCTGACATTGTTTGTTACAGTTGGCGCCAGCTTTTCTGGCGTGTGTCCTAAATATATTGTGCCCAGTTTGTGAGCATGTTGCCAGTGCAGCTGAGAATGGTACCACTTCCTATACACGTCACATCAGCCATTTGCCAGACACAGTTGTCAGACTGACTGCGGCAAATGTAAAACACTCACACTTAACGTTCCCATTACTTATTTCACACGCCAAAAACGGTGACGAGGACTGTATGTAAAACATTGTCTGGTTGTTATGGAAACAATATAAATTAAATGCTATATAACATCTTATAACCTAACATGTGCGGTAATCTCACTGTGAGCCTACAGTATGTCCACAGACGTCTACAGCTGTGCAGTAACGGTTAACATGTTCTGACCTTGAAACGAGCAGGCCTGGATTCAAATCCTGGTTTCGACAACTTATCTGGCTGACGGTTTTTCCTCAATCAAATGAAGCAGAATTGCTTGGTAACTTTTGGCGTTGGACCTCTGACATTTCGCCATCACTACGTATTATACTTCCCCTCTGTCATCATAATTTCTGTTTCTTTCCTCCATTTCGGGTTTACGACCGATGCAGAGCCGCCACCGAACTCGGACCCCTTGGTGTGTGGTCATTAATTGCTGGTGGTAGTGCTATTCTGCTGTCCCCTGGGTTCATGGTACATCGTGATACCGAGGTTAAGAGACCGCTGTGATGCTTACGTGGAAAGGTAAAAGGGATTCTGTAGGCCGTAGTGAAGTTCGAAGGAGGCCCGTAGGGGAATTTGTAACGCGGGAAGTTATTCAATAGTTTAGCATATTATCGTTTCCTGTGACGTACAAGACGCAATCAACAAATTTTCTGACTGTCCTGAATGTAGCCAACACACAGGATTTATGAGACGGAGAAGTTATCTAGAACCAGGGAAACGCCTGGAATCTATACTAAATGCATCACTTGAAAGGCAGAGAAGAAGACTAGCCATAAGGCGTAAATAGAGAAACAGAGCGATACCAGGAAAAATCGCAATAGGTCCTTGACATGTTTGCACAAAATCACGTGTAGAAGCTCAGTTCTTAAAGACAATCTGACGCTGTTTGATAAACTGACTCAACAGGCATGGAAGCAATGATCTTCAGTGATACACGCATGTATGTTTAACGGTACAATAAATAATACAGTGCACTTCGGAAATATATTGATGATTGCATTTTGTACGTTACATGAATTATGTATGTCTTACACTTCAACTGAATTGAAATTCTGGAGGGGACACTACGACCTTTCAAGATCTATTGCGCTAACCCTCAAACTAGGCGCATTCCCAAACCCAGAACGGCTGACTACAGTAAGGTTCGCTGCATATTCAGGTTTCGAGCAGGCCACCTCACTCATTCTTTCGCCAGCCCACTCCTTGCGTCGCCAGCCGGCGTTCGGGGAATGCTATGGAATGATGACGGAATGCAGAAATGTTGACGAAATGATGTAGATTCCTAATGTAGGAAAATGAGAGAACCCCGATAAAAACTCCAACTGCAATCTTGTCCATAATAAGTGTCGCAATGAATTTTTCAACAGTAATCTCACGAGATGTTTTGATTTATCTAGAGAAAATCAAAACTCGAGTGTGATTTAATTGACTATTACACGATTAGAAGAAAGTATATAAAGATTAGAAGTAACGAAGTACTCCAATACAATAAATATTAATTGACTTACGAAAATACAACTGTCTTCAAATGTATTATTGTACCATCTCAACATTACAAATATTACGCTAGATGCATGCTAGATGGCAGTAGTGAGCAATGCCTTCTCGTCGAGAAGTTCTCGATCTATATACACGATGGCAATGTTACTAGTCAAGAAGGCTTTGTTGATTCAGTTTCATTTTTATTATTAAAACAGTTGCATTCCACTTCATTTATCCGAATCCCAGTAATCAACGTCACTTGACAGATGATTTTCAATAAATCTTAATATTAAACAATCTCTGATACGTGACTATCCATAATATCATATAGCAGAAGCTATAACATAACCTAACTAATATACACAAGTGTTAGAAAAGTTTTAATTAACGACGATGACATAAAAAATAAACATGAATAATTTTAAAAGGAATAATTATTGAATGTACAATTTTCAAATTTGAATGTGGTTGGTGGTTCAATTGATGTTATATTGGACGTGTGCGTAATAGAAGTGGAACTCGTTGATTTAGGCCTACATGGTGTATTCAACTTATTCAGGATTTCCGAATGGTGCTCTTCATTTATTTGTAAATCGGATTTCAGAAGATGCATAGGTATGATCAGTGATTTTTATTAATTCTTGTTCTTGAATGCCAATGCGAGTCATATTTGTAACTGCTGTGCATCGACTGGAGTGGGTTGTAATTTTATATATATATATATTTTTTTTTTTGACGTCCAGACCAGCGCAGTTTCAAATGTTGGCAAACAAAGAAACAAATGCTAGGGACGCGATAAAATTAAACAAGTGCTAGGGACGCGATAAAATTAAACAAATGCTAGGGACGCGATAAAATTGTGCGATAAGCAGCCATGATTGGTTGAAATACGTCCTTTCGTACCGTTTTATTGGTCAAAAGTAGTATGACGTAGTAGGAGTGTAATAGTCAATGAGAAATCCCCGGCCAGATCAGGACTTGAACCCGGTCCGTCTGTGTGACAGACTGAAGGTCTCACCACTCAGCCATCGCAGGTGTATATCTTACATTTACTCGTTACGTTGCCAGTAACCCTTGCGTATATGTAAAAAAAAAATAATTATCCGCATTATGAAATGTGCCAGACCTCGAGAAAGTCCAGATATGGAGTTAGAGCAAGACTCGGAGTGCTGTGTCACAGAAAGGATAAGAAAGAAAATTCCTTGAGATGAATAAAAAGAGGCGAACAGAAGTCATAGCTGTGCGCTATGATCTGAGGATCCTTACTGCACGAAATGGAGGCGCCTGATCCACTTCTGGCTGCAGCTGCCGTCATCAAGGATGGGCTCCACTAATCTAGGGGAGTTAGCAAGCGTATGAGGGAGTTTAATTTCCTGTGCTGGTCGTACAGTTCGGTCAGGCACATGTTTAATAAACACACTCCTCAGTCTGCCTTACATACATCTCACAGTATCGGTTAAAATCTCAAACATAGATCTATACATCTTCTTCATTTATAAATGAAGTCAAATACCTTATTTTCGTGATTATAGAAAATGTTTTTTTGTGCGAGATCGTGCGTATTAGCTTGTTTTCCGCACAGAACCAATACGCGGTAAGTGTGAAATACCACATTCAGTATTCCCAACGTAACACAAATAACAATTTCCCTCTTCTTACCGCTTAAGCGCGACATTCATTTTACTGCTTTAGGCTTTTAACATATTATTTTTAGAGACGTTTAACATAGTAATAATTATAAATTGGAAACTTACCACTGCAATTTCACCTAAATTGCACTGTTAATTATTGTTTTTAAATATTTGCAAAAATTAAGTAAAGTCTACTACTCCACAAAAGTTATTGCATTCCTGATGCAAGTAACATTAAGGAAGCCGTGAAAAATCAATGAGATTCCAGATGCCGATGTTATTACTGCATTATGTTATATAAGTAATATTGTTAAAATATTAAAATGAAAAATAAATCATTACATAACCTTACCGTTTGTTTTAAGTTCGCATTTACAGACTGAGGGAAAACAAATGACATACGTATATCACGGCCTGCTGGAGTATAGTAAACACAGAAAACATTTTATAGCAACAATGTTGAAGGAAGATATTTTGGTGTTCCGAAGTTGCCGTCATTAAACAGAAACCAAGATGGAGATTTCATTGCAACTAATTAGAAATTCGTCTTTCAGGAATGTAATAAACGATCTTCGCACAAAATAATGTACAATACACGAGCGGTATGTTTGTTTTCATGTTCTCAGAAATTAAAGAAGCTCAACTACGTTTCGCTTTTTCAATCTTTTCCTCGACCATGAAAACGTCAACATACCGCTCTTGTAACGTATATTACTATTGTATGTAATTCAGGAAACGAAGGTTCATCTTAGAGATGGACGATAGTCACCTGCAATAGTATCGACTGTATTATCGACTGTAGTTCATACAATCGAAAATCTTATCGTTCTTTGATTCGTTGTTTTTATGACACTAGTATTTAAAATTCGTAATATACACCATTACGAAATTATACCCGTTTGTAATCACGGAGGACTATTGTATTCAAATAGTCCCCATTGAGGGGAGGTGCATGGGCTGAGACTGCCCTCACACGTAGGTCGCTCGGTTGGGCCCATTTGTTACCCAGGATGAAATGATGTGCCTGCCTTAAGAGGTTAGGTACAGCTTACAGGAGTAAAATTTTGAAAATATTCAACATTTTTTTGCTCCATTACTGTATCTTGTGCAATAATGAAAATAGGTATGTGTAAAACACTGTCCTTCTGTTATATGAAAAAAAAATTTACGATTAAAAAAAAATTATATATATATATATTTTTTTTTTTCAAAATTCAAAATAATGGCAGTTTACTGTGCAGTGATGAAGCGTTTCCCTCATAATTCATAAAAACTTGTTAACGTTTTCATGTTCTCCCTCTTATTTTATTGCTGAAACTCATGTTTACAATATAATGCTGTTTCAACTGCATTCCTTAAATAAATGTTGAATATTTACGGACGCTGTACCAGCTACAAGTTTATTTTTACTGTATGGGATATATTTATTAATTTGTAAAAATATATTTTTGTTGTAGCTTGTAGCGTAGATGGAATTTGTGTTAGCGAAAACCTTAGCTTTCCACCGGCGTAACTAAGACGACTAGCGTATATGCCTGGGGATCCAGAGATCCACTTGTGCGTGGGTTCGATCCCCACTTCGGCTGGTTACTTGGTTGGGTTTTTTCTGAGGTTTTCCCCAACACTGTAAGGCTAATGTCAGGTAATCAATGGCTAATTCCCAGCTTCATGTC
Source organism: Periplaneta americana (assembly GCF_040183065.1). Lineage (NCBI taxonomy): Eukaryota > Metazoa > Arthropoda > Insecta > Blattodea > Blattidae > Periplaneta > Periplaneta americana. The sequence goes on along the minus strand of NC_091118.1, from coordinate 202,168,549 downwards.
TCCAAATACCATCTCGCTATCACAAATAAATTCTATCGACGCCAAGTAACCTAGTAACTGATACAGCGTCGTTAAATAAGTTAATAGAATATAAAGAACCTCGTTAGATATCCAATCAGGTAATCAGACCCACGCCAAAGCATAGTGTTGGGTTAGTAAGCAAACGCGTTATCGCCTGAGCTATGCCAAGTTTTATTTAAAATGTATAGCCTACGTAATATGAGAAATACAGAACTCATTTTCATTACATTTCACTCACAGTTTGTTTTCGTGTCAAATAATCGTCCACTCATTTTAGTTATTGTTTTTTTAATGTTTCATTTACATTGTCTTGTTTAACTGTCCTCATTTTCCGGAGAGTCAAAACATCTGTGTAATCGAAAACTTCTGCCCTACATACACTAAAAGCACGTTTGACGCTACACAGTTTTTATTAGTTTTTCCTTCTTTTTTGTTTTACAAAGGACAAAAATGCCAATAACCACGCATAGAATATCCGCAAACCGTATAATCCGGGCACGGATATTGAGAATGTGAATCGAATTGAAAGGTTGAAAGGGAATATTAATTGGTTACCTGCGGGAAGGAGAAGATGAAACCCGGGAGAGCATTTGATGTGGTGGAAGGACGGAAATTGCGAAGTGTGGATAAGAAAATTAACTCACGATATCAGCGGTAAAACCCTGAGATTAGAATAGCGGGGAAGTAACAACACTGCGGAAGCGATTCCCACATCAGTTCAGTCATGCATCCTGAATGTACAGGGACATAATTTTATTTTTACTAACATTTTTAATATTAACTTGTCTGTACCTCTGGATCAACGCCGTTTGCTACCCCCTTCCACGACTGGAGTTCGATGATACTGACGTAATATACAAACAAATCACTTTACTAGGTATAGGAGGGAAGAAAAGTAGTTCATCCATTTATGTAAACTAGGAAATATTGCGCTTTTGAGTTTCATCATTTTCATTAGGTTTTTTGTTTAATCAAAATACAGTACAGTATTAACAATGAGTGTTTTTACTCACGAACTGAGCTGTCCATGTGGACGTATTCATTATGCAGTGTATATTATACTGTCTACAACACATTAGCGTACAATATAGAGAATGAAGTTAAATTGAAAAATAATCATAATATCGATATTAAACACATTTCGATACAGGCTTCAGTTCTATGTGCATATTATCGCACTATAGACTATTGTACTTAATTCCAATTACCAGTTCTTCGTACTAGTAACTCATGTTGAAATAATTCTGTACCTACTCTATAAAAGAGTGCCTTACGTACTGTAAATTCAATCTTCACTTCTGCCCGAAAAGATAAAATTACTATCTACTGTCCGTCCAAGTGGTTATGTCGTAGGGTCGTAGAAAAGAGGGAAATCACGTGACAGTTAATTACTTAACGAGGCCCTTTTATTTAAGTTATTTTAAACAGTTGTATAATATTACGTAAACGTCCAAAATCTAACAGAAATTAATGTTCTCAGAAAAGACCTAAGACAGCCCAGCCACTAGCTGGCGAATAAAAGCTGGTGGGGGAAACCGGGATACGACGTAGGCAAATGGACGACAATACCTGTGCGAAAATGGTTCAATATTGAAAGCTCTTTCGTCACTGGAAAATGCGAACATATTTTTGGAGCGTACTGTGACTACTATGACTGTATATGCGGTCTTGGATCTGTGTGGAAGACGGTTAAAGGGGTGGGAGTGAAGTACATTAAAAAACTCGGGTACAATAAAAATTGAAGTAAAAATAAAATGATGTCCCTGTATGATGCGCCAGAACGAGTGACGCGAAACGTCAAAACCCAAGTATGAGAACGTCGATCCTCATATGTAAAATAAAAACAAAAATGCAAAGGTCTATCTGAAATTCAAACCAATGGTAAGCTAATCTAACATAAAATATAATATAAATCCCACAATGGTAGCTGCCCTTCAGAAAGGGTTGCCAAAAGACACAGCATACTAAACAAATAAAAATAAACATTTGTGTTATGATTATTATTTTCAAATGGAAGCTTTCCTTGGGAACGTACGTTTATTCAATTTATTATTAGTAATGAGATACGAATGATTTGAGACACAGTTGGGTAGATAAAAAATTTCTACAAATAAACGCTATAGTAGCTTATAAAAAATGAATGGTCACCTAAACGCCAGCAATTTGCATAAATTAGGAAAATTTCTTTTTAGAGTTAAAATTAGATGGGAAGAGAAAGTCAAAGCTCTAAGGGAGATGGAATTATAAATGTTGAGTAGTCACACGATAAGAAACTACGAAGAGTTGTCAGTGAAGTTAACAGAATAATTCTTAAGATATTGAGCATAAAATGAAAAAACTAAGGTAGGAGTTTTAAATACAAGAGCTATACTTAGTATTAGTTGTGTATTATTACTACTACTATTATTATTATTATTATTATTATTATTATTATTAGTTTTATTATTGTTAACAGAGGATACTTATAGGTTCATTATGTAGCCTATTAGTTTGTGTTACATTTGTATTGAGAGTGATGGCGGATTAAGAACTGGAATACATCTAATCCGCCATGACGTGAACAAAGATTGATGAAATATTAGTAATGAGATAGAATATAATAGTACATTATGCAACGAGCTTATAATGGTAGTAATTAAGTCGCGAGTATGTTTATGAAACAAGCGCAAGCGAGTTTCATAATTTTCATACGAGCGTTTTAATTACAATTACAGTCAAGTTCCATACGACTTTTTATGCTCGACCATATTGATTTTTTCCGGCAATTGGTGAAATGAATTTGCGGGAATGTGCTTTGTGAAAGGCTGGAAGATGACGGTGAATTGATGTTAATTTGTGTGTTGTTTTTTTTCGACTGAGTTTAATATTGTCTAATCTGGCGCCAGTTGTCTTTCGATTGCATATCCGAGAATAATCGATACTTGCGCTTTCATATTGCTACAATGTTGTTTTCTGATTGGTGGAACACCTGAACTTTAATGAATAGGCGTACTTTAATGAGGTACATTAAAGGGCTGCTACCAGGTGTATAATTACTACATTTCGGGATGGGCGAGCATAAAGAAATTTAGTAGTACAGGTGACTACGTAAAATCTGAACAGAATATTTCATTACGTCTACAGCAATAATTTTCAAAATTTTTAAAGGAATTCCAAAAGACTTAAAACATTCAACTGAGAATTTTGGAATTATTTCCCTTGCTCCGAACAATAATCTAAATACTTCATAATAATCCCTAAAGTATTAAATTGTAGGGTCAGAGATGATCCTCTTATCTTCTTCGTGATCACAATGTTTTTTTTTTTCTGGGCGTATGTAATATTTAGCTGCCGGATACGGACTGGAAAGTCCGGGGTTCGATCCCAGGTTGTGACGGAATTTTCTCTTTGCCAGACTTCCAGAACGGCCCCGAGGTTCACTTAACCTCCTGTCAAATTGAGTACAGGGTCTTTCCTGAGGGTAAAAGGTGCTCGGAGGGTGGTGCCGACCAACCAGGTCATTCTAGTATGGATTTTGGATTATGTTTTTTCAAACTTTCATTTTCACCCTATTTTACCTAAAAGCGATAGAAATACTTTCAGTTGTCAGAAATCACCTATAATAATGTGTTCTTAGGTTAGGTTAGGTTAGTTTAGGTTGTAGTTCATTTCCTACAGATGAAAATAATTCTATCGTTTTTACGACGGTAAAATACGGCGAAAATGGAAGTTTGGAAAAAATTGTCCAAAAGTATAGATCGACAAATCGAACTGAAACCCTGACCGAGTTACTACTTGAGCGCTGGCTGTCTTGGGGAGGAGCAAGTGAGAAAGCCCGGGAGGAAGGGAGAGAGCACTATGCGCTCTGTACTTGCAGGTCCACTCACAGTTTGTCAAACCTGCTAACAAAAGCATTAAAAGTTTGACTAGTTACCTGTAATGCTAGCATAATGGAACCTTCCTAGCCGACAGTCGAGGCAGAAATGAAGAATCCGTTATTGTGGTAATACTGGAGAGTGGTTCTTCTATTGGTCGCGATGCCCACACACCCCCTCAGATATTTACGTGGTGATTGGTGACTGAATGACGAGGAGCGGGGAGAGAGAAGAAAGAAAGAGAGAGATTCCAGAAGTTGGCGTGTTTTACGGGGTTTCACTTAAGTTGTCAAACTATAGTCAAACTCAATAAATACTGTATTTTACCTTGGAGATCACTAAAGTTGCTCCCTATCAGTTTATATGTAGATTATTCTAGTGATTTTACAAATTTCTACGAAATGCCGTTCCCATGCTTATCATTTAGGTCCTTCGATTTTTCGTGCAACGATCAGAATTGAATAGTTTCATGGTTTACTTGAATGTTAAGGGAAGACTCCACTGAAAATCATGAAAAATTTTCCATATCTTTTTGCTATTTCACTTATTCAGAATTTATATTTTCATACCCCAAATGGATTCAGCTCAATTCTGATTACAAATACTCGTATGTTTACACTTTTTAAATTAAGGCTGGAAGGGGGCGTGGAATTTAAAGAGCTGTCAAAATTGTTTTTCATCGAATAATTCTTTTTTAAAATTTCTGATTACAAATCTAGTAACTTTTTGTTGGCTCCCTGAAGTTACTAGATAAATGTAGCGGAGGAGAATATTAATTTACAAAAAATTTCATTTTATTTTCAAATCTATTTTTCTGTTTTCATTTTTGTTGATTCAACACCAACTTTCTTATGCCAAATATTAATCAATTTGGATGAAATTTTTACTGCAAGTATTTATAAGGTAGCTGCATGTTTCTATGCACTTATTTTGTGAAAATGCTGCTAGTTTATTTTATTAATATTTTTCTTAAATATTAATAAAATAAAGTAGCAGCATTAAGAAAAATATTAATAAAATAAACTAGCAGCATTTCTCACAAAATAAATGCATAGAAACATGCAGCTACCTCATAAATACTTGCAGTAAAAATTGCATCCAAATTGATTAATATTTGGCATAAGAAATTTGGTGTTCAATCAACAAAAATGAACACAGAAAAATAGATTTGAAAATAAAATGAATATTTATGTAAATTAATATTCTCCTCTACTACATTCATCTAGTAACTTCAGGGAGCCAACAAAAAGTTACTAGATTTGTAATCAGAAATTTTAAAAAAGAATTATTCGATGAAAAACAATTTTGACAGCTCTTTAAATTCCACGCCCCCTTCCAGCCTTAATTTAAAAAGTGTAAACATACGAGTATTTGTAATCAGAATTGAGCTGAATCCATTTGGGGTATGAAAATATAAATTCTGAATAAGTGAAATAGCTAAAAAAATTTTGCAAATTATTCATGATTTTCAGTGGAGTCTTCCCTTAAGTAAAATATTATAGGCCATGATTCTTTGTCTACTGTACATGTCACAACTCTTAAGTAGGCCTAGGCGAATTATAGGGACTGTAAGTAACAGCGGAAGGGTCTGCAATTTTAATTTCAATAATGATGATGATGATGATGATGATAATAATAATAATAATAATAATAATAATAATAATTTCAAGGGAAAAATTGTTCCGGGGCGGTGTCGGGTGGTGTTCCCGGGTAGCTCAGTTGGCAGAGCGCTGGTACGTTCAACCAGAGGTCCCGGGATCGATACACGGCCCCGGAACAATTTTTCCCTTGAAATTATTCAAATCTGCTTTACAGGAAGCTTTACCTGAAAGACAAGATTTGCATAATAATAATAATAATAATAATAATAATAATAATAATAATAATAATAATAAACTTAAGAAGCACAAAAATGTCATGTCATAATATTCCAACGTTGTAGCTTACCTCTGCCAATTCGCTTACGCCGATGTCTCATATTGACGTTGTTGTTCTTGTTGTTAATGTTGTTATTGTTGTTTTTGTTATTGTTGCTGATGTTATTGTTGGCAATGACATGCCCCGAGGAGAATTCCAAGATCTTCATCATTACACAGAAAAATACTACCAACATTACGGAATTAAAATCACGATATAAAAATATATTGAAAAGAGTTTTTATGATGTAGCCACACCTAGGTGCCACATAATGTCCAATCTTCTGAATGTAACATTGCTCATTTTCACTAAATCACTTATATTAGCATCTTATTATCCAATATTAAGTTCCGCGTGACCTTTCACGTCCCATATTGGGACTAGATTATAATGTAAGCAGTTGATTGGAACACAGACTTATTCTGTAAAACGATTAAAGAAAACTGTAATGTTTCTAACTACCGAGCGTTCTTCATATTTTATAGAACAAAGATGAAGCTAGTTCAGGTCAGGAGAACTTAAACCCAGTTCTCATACTAAAAGTTCATGAGATTACATTCCCACAGCCTTGTACTGCATACAAAATGATTAAATATACTTTCAATCTTGCATTTAACAGTCCACAGTCTTCACACTTAAAACGTAGTTCGAATAAAAAAAGTTACACAGTTTCTATATTCGCAGTTTATGAGACAAAAATGTCATTGAACACAAGAAGTCAAAGTTTTACTGTCCATAAACCGGAACATTCACACATCTTCACTTTTTATGAAACAACAATTTAAATTAAATAAACTCAAGAAAACTGAAATCCAGTTCCCAGAATCGCATGTCCGTTAAAGTCCTTCTGAAAACAAAGTCAAGTTCTATCCAGAAATAGATTAAGGAAACTTTCAATATTATTTTTTGACAATCACACGATCTTCACATTTTTATAAATATAGGCTAGATGAAGATCAGATTAAGAAAACTGAAATTCAGTACACTTAATCCAAAACTGATGAGCTAAAGTCCCTCCGAACACAAAGCCAATAACGTTGAACTATCCACAAGACGAAATTTTAACCGCCATTGCACAGAAATGCACATCACTGCAAGCAATTCTGTTAGTTTGATTTTCACATTTTATTGTCACAACTAGAAGTCACAAACAAAAAACCACAAACACAATAAAAATGCTTGTATCTTGTAGTAAACAGTTTAATAAACACACAACTTCCAGTCAGTCCATGTTCACAAAACGATAATGTATTCAGAAACCTCGTATCGATATGTCAACAATCACACTATCGGTTAGGTCACGTGACTGTTTTGTTTATACGAAGGCACTTAGGTGTGAAGGCGGAGTCTGGACGTTCCGCTTGTAATCTGGAAGGCCTGCGGAGGATCACTGAGTCACGGGCCGGCTCAAGAAAGAGTTGGAAGTTTTGCACTCGGCACGCTCGACTCCGAGTTGGTTCCATCCGCCCCACGGATGACGGGCTTCCCGCCAGAACAGGGGTGAACACATGCTTGTCCCATTGTTACGTAGCAGTACACGAAAATATTAAAAATATATGGATTTATTTAAACAAAAAGCTAATTGATATTAAATTTTTATCAATTAACTCAACAATTAACTCTACATTCATTGAGATATTTGTCTGTCATCATCATGATTTAAGAAATACGAATTTAGGCCATAAGTTGACCTGTTTCGGTCTCAGCTAGACAGGGTCGAGTCGTTTTGTGGACGGTCAGGTCGACGTCTTCCTTGTGGATGGTAATATAATACAGCCACAGTCTAGTATATACAGTCACGAAGCTTGAGTTGTGAGGGCGCTAGAAACAATAGACTGTGCCGGTACTATTTTGCATTGTCTGTAATGAGGCGATATTAGCGATCCTAGTTGTTAGAAACTATCTATGGATGCATATTTACTACGTACTGAGCTTCGTGACTGTTTACTAGACTGTGATACAGCATTAGGTATCCTATTTGGTGGCATTTGTGTCTATTCATGTTTATTTTATTATTCGGCTGTTCTTCGTCCTGCACACACGAGACTGATGTCTGATTTATGTTGCTGTTACTTCACGATTATTATTATTATTGTTATTATTATTATTATTATTATTATTATTATTATTATTATTATTATATGCCGGTGAAATGAGTCCTGGGTCCAACACCGAATGTTGCCCAGCATTTGCTCGTATTGGGTTGAGGAAAAACCTCAACTAGGTAAATTGTCTCGACCGGGATTCGAACCCGGGCCACCTGCTTTCGCGGTGAGACGCGCTAACCGTTAATCCACAGGTGTGGACTACTTCACGATGAAATGAAACTGGCAGATGGTATAACTTTACGAAATATAAACTATCTGGGAAAATAAAAAAAACGAGTTTTTGTAAGATCGAGGATCAGTAACAGGTTAGTTTTGGTTTGTTCAGACTTTTAGTATGCCTTGAATACGTTTTATGGTAGACAAAAAGTGATTTTTCGTAAGGTCAAGGATCAGTGGCATGCTACATTTGGCTTGTTCAGACTTTTTTGATATGCCTTGCATAGTTGCATACGTTTTTTGGTAGATAGAAATATACTTTTCATAAGGTGGAGGATCAGAGACAGGTTAGACATATGGGGCCGTATTCATAGACATTTTTAGCGCGGGCTTTCGGTGGATTATCAGCGTTTTTCGTATTCATAAACCAGTATTAGCGATAGGATATGATTTGAATTCTGTACTAGTAACCAGTGGATAGCCGGGGCTAGCTTAGTACGCTCGTAGCGCGTGCTGCGAAATGTCTATGAATAGCACCCATGTAGTTTGTTCACAGTTTTAGTATCTCTTGTACATATGCTTCTTGGCTGATAGGTTCACAGATAGATTTATCCTGGACCGAGAAATTAGAATTTTCTTGAGTGGTGCAACATCATGAAGGTACCATTGGGTTATGTTTGATATTTCTGTCTCATACTCCCCACATTTCAATTTAATAAGACGGAACCTTCTCGTTAACTACTTCATTCCATGAGGCCTAATCTTGAGACAACAATGCAATTGATAGTCAAAACGATTCATACCTCATTATGACACTAGTGAGTTGTTTTCAATTGTAATGAACAGTAATGTGTCATTACAGAGAATTGGATTCATTTGAAAATTAATGTCATAGTGAAGTACTTTAGAATTAGACTATGTTGAATCAACTATTTCTGCCTGTATACTCCCCACATTTATTAATCACCCATTTGTTTACTTACTTACAAATGGCTTTTAAGGAACCCGAAGGTTCATTGCCGTCCTCACATAAGCCCGCCATCGGTCCCTATCCTGTGCAAGATTAATCCAGTCTCTATCATCATATCCCACCTCCCTCAAATCCATTTTAATATTATCCTCCCATCTACGTCTCGGCCTCCCTAAAGGTCTTTTTCCCTCCGGTCTCCCAACTAACACTCTATATGCATTTCTGGATTCGCCCATACGTGCTACATGCCCTGCCCATCTCAAACGTCTCGATTTAATGTTCCTAATTATGTCAGGTGAAGAATACAATGCGTGCAGTTCTGTGTTGTGTAACTTTCTCCATTCTCCTGTAACTTCATCCCGCTTAGCCCCAAATATTTTCCTTAGCACCTTATTCTCAAACACCCTGAACCTATGTTCCTCTCTCAGAGTGAGAGTCCAAGTTTCACAACCATACAGAAGAACCGGTAATATAACTGTTTTATAAATTCTAACTTTCAGATTTTTGGACAGCAGACTGGATGATAAGAGCTTCTCAACCGAATAATAACACGCATTTCCCATATTTATTCTGCGTTTAATTTCCTCCCGAGTGTCATTTATATTTGTTACTGTTGCTCCAAGATATTTGAATTTTTCCACCTCTTCGAAGGATAAATCTCCAATTTTTATATTTCCATTTCGTACAATATTCTGGTCACGAGACATAATCATATACTTTGTCTTTTCGGGATTTACTTCCAAACCGATCGCTCTACTTGCTTCAAGTAAAATTTCCGTGTTTTCCCTAATCGTTTGTGTATTTTCTCCTAACATATTCACGTCATCCGCATAGACAAGAAGCTGATGTAACCCGTTCAATTCCAAACCCTGCCTGTTATCCTGAACTTTCCTAATGGCATATTCTAGAGCGAAGTTAAAAAGTAAAGGTGATAGTGCATCTCCTTGCTTTAGCCCGCAGTGAATTGGAAAAGCATCAGATAGAAATTGTGGGTCCCTATCACCACGGCACGGCGCGTCCTCAGGTTGCGGATAGAGGAGACGGCCTCCAGATATGGAGGGTAGCTGCGAATATATTGAATAAGCAGTCTTGGACAGCCGATAAGGGGTGGTCCTCCAGCTTGGGGGTTGGGCGAAGGGCTAACAACCCATCACCGTAAAAAAACAGCTTGTTACGTATCCCTATAATAAGCCTCGGAATAGGACTGATTCTCTGGCACGACCACCCATTTGTTTACGAATGATAATTTATATGTATGTACATAAGTTAAGTTGAAACTTTTGCACGTTAAAAAATAAATTCATTATGATGTCGCATTCGTTTCCCCTTTGAATTTTTTCACAGCTGACTGGATTCGAAACTACTTTGTTTTAAACACTCATAATTTCAGTCATCCAAGGGCTACAGTAGTAATGACGTCACAGTATTAACGGAAAGTGTGGTCAGATTTCTCGGATGTGAAGAGCATAAACGTTTCATGTTATAAAGCACCGAATACAACGTCTCAAAACCTTTCTCTTGCATCATCAACGGAACGCACCTCGCTCTCAAACATCATGGGAGTTGCTAATAAATGCGGGGAGTATGAAGACAGAAATGTTCAATTTAAGATAGTGTAATTGTAAAGTACTTAACTGTGATATTAATTTTCAAATTAATCCAATTCTCTGTAATGACATTCCTCATAATTTCAAGGCGTCATATTGCTGTGTGAATCGTTTCGACTATCAATTGCATTGTTGTCTGCAGACTAGGCCTCATGGAATGAGGAAGCGATTATGAAGTAGTTAACGAGAAGGCTCCGTCTTGTTAAATTTGAATGAGGGGAGTGTAAAGACGGAAATGAAGAGAAATATTGAAATTTTATTCCAAATTCTGAACATCCTTACAATGCCAATCATGCTCAGAATATCAATCACGAACAGCAAAAGCGCGACACGCAATTATACAGATTCAATGAATCGCCTGTCACTTTTATATCAGTGATTAAGAGTAGAAGAGTGCCTTTTGAGTATATTCCATAGTATATAAGAATATGTAAAATAATCGGATGCTTTAATATAATCTAGAAATATTGCATGAATGTTTCTCTCTTTGTTTAATTTTATTTATTAACTAGCCGTACCCGTGCGCTCCGCTGCACCCGTCAGAAATAAATATAAAGTAATTACATAATTAAAATAGGACATTTGATCCAGGGAACATTCGTGTTTGATAGAAGGATAAATCGTTTAATATGTTACTTAATTTAAATTGCATCCAAATAATTAAAATGCGATCATTTTGGTCCAGAGACACTCATTTGGTGCAATGACAATTCCTTTAACATGTGTCTTAATTTTTATTAAATGCAACCATAGTTTAATGAAGATTGACATCATTTAGATTTAATGTGTATATTTTATTTTACTTGTTATAGATTTCCATTGAATTATGGTAGTACCTTAATTTTAACCCTTGTTTTCTACGTATTCAGTAAATGGCGCTTGGCCCACTATGGTTCTGAACCCTTCAAATAACTTAAATTAAATTATATTATATTATATTATATTATATTATATTATATTATATTATATTATATTATATTATATTATATTATATTATATTATATTATATTATATTATATTATATTATATTATATTATATTATATTATAAGTTACTGTAATAACATTATAGCATTATGTCCATCTAGAGAAACTACACTTTCCAATGGTGAAATAATAATTAATTATACAAATCGGTTAGTTTAGCTTCCGATATTACTTCACACAAACACAGAAACATTCTCTGTAGGCTATCTTTCATAGCTTTCGATTGTTGCTGTCCAAGGCCCCTTATAGACGAAGTCATTTGTTTTTTAATTCATTACACGGCCTTAGATGGCAGTTATTTTAATTTTAAAACTCATTTATCTCATTAAATATCAGTCCTATCAAAATTTTTCAGGGATTAAAACTTATCGTAAATTATTTTTAAAGAAACTTTTGTTATATAACATTTTTCACAAAAATCAATAATAAGCGAGATATTTCGATTTATTTAATTCAGACCCCATTATAACGCCCCCTTTTAAATAATGTATTTTGAATGCCATATAGCCTAAAATCTAAGTTACAACGAACTTAATTTATATTCCAATTTTCATCGAAATCCGTTCAGCCATTATGGCGTGAAAAGGTAAACAAACATACAGACAACAGGCAGACAGACATACAAACAAAAATTTCAAAAAAGCGATTTACGGTTTCAGGGTGGTTAATTATATATGTTAGGACCAATTATTTTTGGAAAATCGAAAATTACCAGAAAAATTTCGGCTACAGATTTATTATTAGTATAGATTTGTTTATTTATCCATTCATTTCTTCATTAAATAATTTTTTATTCGTTTCATTTATTTATTTATTTTAGTGATTTTTTATAATTTGATTGTAAATGAACACATTATCACAACTTTCTTTTAATATCGTATTTAGTTCGACAACCCCTTTAAATCTATATTTAGAAGTTGTATGATATTTAGACTTTTATACCTCAATTCTTTTATGTCTCAGGTCATGAGTTTAATCCTTTGAATGAACATACGAAGACCTTGACATTGATGACGATGAGTAACAAACAGCAGCTGCTTTTGTGTTCACTGTTGCGTCACAGCTCCACGTAACAAAGCACGGGGTGTTGTGAGTCAGAGGTTGAGGCAACAGATAGCAAGGGTCCGAGTTATAATTAACAGCTGGGGACTGCGGTGTGAAATCAAGAAACATTTATCTGAAACTAGAAAAATGTAAATTTCTGATATGAGAGAGATTAGACATTACATTTGGGAATAATGTTGTAGAAGCTGTGAAGAGAAGTAATCGATACTCAATATTTGTATTTGGCTTCCTTGTTGTTGGTGGTTCTTTTATCGTACAGTTTCCACACTCCAGACCTAGGTTGTTTTCTTACAATGAGAACCTTTACTTGATCACTGAGGTGTCTCTGTCTACAGAAATCGTGTATTTGCAGTAACTTAGCTTCTTCATGAGTAAAAGTATTAAATAGTGTCTTTAAGGACAAATTTCCACGCTCAGAACGAGAATTAAACGCGGGATCTCGTAATTTGTAGTCACAACTGCTGGCCGCTAGACCACGAAGCCGTACCTAGGTTATAGTATCTGCTTATTAACATTCTTATTTTTAATAGGGTTGATAGATAACGCCGCCTGTTGTATATGCAAATAGCAGAACATTATTGTATCCAAAGTTACATTGTATTCAAAATTACCATCTTCCAATAAGAAATCATTTAAAAAGCAAGCACTTCAACTGATTTTAAATACTGATTAGTAATGTAATAATTTTTATGCTCGACCATGCCGAAATGTAGTAATTATACACCTGGTAGCAGTCCTTTAATGCATATCATTAAAGTAGGCCTACACGTATTCATTAAAGTTCAGGTTTTCGATTATTCTCGGATATGGAATCGAAAGATAACGAGGGAAACGTCACGGAGGCTGGAAATCCAATACTGTCGCAGAAGGTTATGTTCTGTTACTATAATAATTAGCGTTAATTGTAAATAATATTCAAATAAATTCAATTTGTCATCTCGTTTTTCAATTCTAAATTAATTTCCAGGTTATACCAAAATTAGTTCATGTTATTCTCTACATCAAGGTCAATGACATTATTGTTCCTCGGAAAAAATCAATACTTTCGCGTCTGCGCACATCTCACACGAGCTATGCACAAAGTCACTTCCGATCTTGAGTCAGATACAAATAAATAATAATTTCAAGTTAGAAATATGGTCGAGCATAAAAAGTCGTGTGAAACTTGCCTATAGTGGTAATTAAAACGCTCGTATGTAAATTATGAAACTCGCTTGCGCTCGTTTCATAAACAAACATAATTACTATCATTATAGGCTCGTTGCATAATGTACTAATATATATATATTCATTTTTGATATTTTTCATTTTTTAATATTATTTGTCTCTTACATTAAATTTTGGAAAAAAAAAAAGTGTTATGAATCTTTCAAAATTCAATAAATAAAATGAAACAAAAATATCAATTATGACTACATTATATTATTGTGTAATATTTTGTATTTATTTTACAATTGTATTATTTAATACTTTTTCATTTTACTTTTCTATTTTTTAAAGGGACCATTGCCCCTTGCACTTTCTAGTTAACCTACTCTTCTGTGTATTACCTGATATAATTTCATTGTATTTCTCGTATTTATTTATTTATTTATTTATTTATTTATTTATCTATTTATCTATTTATGTATTCATTTATTTATTTATTTAAATTTAAATATACAGAATAAAGAATAAAATTACAAACAAGACAAATAGAAATAAAATAATGCAATCAATTTAAAAAGGAGATACAGTAGTATTAACAAAATTTGAGACCGAATGAGCAGCGCTCGTGTTCGGTCGCAGTTCAGATATAATATTAATAGGCCTATAAGAGAATATAAAATAAAATAAAATAGGAAATAAAATTAAAATTACAGTTACAGAAATTATATAATACAATATTAATATAAGAGAAATATAGAAAAAAAAATAAAATAAAATGGGAACAATTGTTTTGATATTTTTCACTTTATTTTTGCTTACTTATATTTGATTTATTAAATTAAACAATTAATAATTATTTTAGTGTAGACTTAAGCGTGTGATATTACTTTTTAATTATATTTAATGTAAACTCCACTCCCGGCCACAAACTTTTGCTTCATCGGGAGTGCCAACCAAAGTGTACCATTATTATCGTTCAACTAAAATTATTATTATTATTATTATTATTATTATTATTATTATTATTATTGTTCTACTAATTCTATAGAAAAACTACCGTATTCTACACTGCCATTTCGTCTTTTATGGTAGTCTACCGAAGCTTCACAACTCTAAGATTTCTTTATTGTAATATTACACACCAATCCTAACAATATTAATGCTCGTATTATATTAAATTATTTGTTTGACAGAGCCTCACAATTTGCCTTCTTGTTGGTTAACGCACATTTTGTCTAGATGTTTGCCAGTAATTACTTCTAACGACAAATCTGCCGTCACAATATGGCGGGGACGACGCGACGCGGTGTCGTGTTTCTTGCGTTGATGCACTTTCCTCCCATGATTCATTGCTCTACAGACAGCTCTTACCTTAATGGTGTCTTCTGAAAGGTTCCTGATGCACTGAAATTCAAGGGCTCCCTACCGACGTTATTTTAGCTATAGAGGTTATTTATCGTCCCTAACGCACTGTGATGCTGATTTATGTCCCATTTGCAGCTGTAGTCGCTACGGTTTCTCTACAAAGACTCGGAGTTCGATTATCTGTTAATCGTGTAAGATTTAGGCCTACATTGGAAAGAGCGATGTTTTTACTTTTTATCTTGGGAATTATAGTAATTGGAAGTTTTATTCTAATGATACTACCAGAGAATAGGGATTATAAAGAATGGACACTTCGCGTCGGTACTTTTGATGTAGCCGGACTGATTTCAATGACCTTCAAGCCAGCTAGAGCGTCAGATTCTGCTTTCTCCCTAGAGTTGGCGCTGACATCACACCAGCTAGCAGTCGACATAGCGGAAATATAACACATATAATTAATACATCTAGGTACATTATGTACTCAAATAAAATAAATTGGATCCATAAAATAATAAATCCGTCATTAACTGTAATGTCCAGACTCTAGAGTTCCTTTATAATGAGAGTTGAGACGTTGACCTCAACAACAATTAAAATATGTAATGATTTGATAGCACTGAAAATGGAAAAACAAAACTCTTATGAGAAGTAAAACCATATACCTATATTATATTATATACAAATATTAAACGAATTTGATACATAATTTTATAATGTATTATATTATTTTATAATATAATTTATTATATCTTAAATATAAAAAATGATTATCACAACTAGTTTGTCACTGAGAAATAAGGAAAAGCTGTTAACTTGAATTTATTTGAAGCAAAACTTTACTGGATTATGCAATAAGGTAGGCGATGTTTGGATCCTGTGTCTCAACTCTATACTCAATTATTATCTTAGCGTATGCTCGATTACACTAACCTCTAGCGCTTGAAAGTAGAACTAAACGCTGGCGCACAGAGAAACACAACACAGGAAAATTCGCTCAGTGTCCATTCTTTATAATCCCTATTCGCTGGTACTACAGTCTGATCCGTTTGGGTATGGATAATATTAAACCTAATTTATTATTATAAAGCTATTATGATAGTAGGAAAAATTTCTTGCTGGTTATATTATGATTAAAAGATAGGAGTTTCCATATATGACAATCAACAATGCATAATCTGAAAGAACAAATGAAAATCGTAGATGATTAAATGGCTACTACAAATCAACAGCAGGCATAATGTGTTCTTTGGTATGTTAAATTTGAGAGTGTTAAAAGAGTTCAAAGAGAATTTCTATGTGAGTATGGTGTGCGTTATGTACCTAAATACGATTCCATAATGTTGTGGTATCGAACATTTGTAGAAACAGGTTCTGTGTTTAAAAAAAAATCATGCAGGAGGTTGCAGGCGAAACCCAGGAATTGCCAATATTCCAAGATATTATCTGCGAAATGCTGTGCATGCTGTCACAGACAGAATGCTGTACTTTGAACAGGAGAACGGCGGACATCTTCCCATTGTTTTGTAAACCCCGTTGCTTGCCCAACACTGTGATGTTTTTATTTTTTCCCTATCTCAAATATTATAATATTTATAGCGGTTTAATGTTTGAACTGACTTTTGAAATACCCTATACTTTAAGCATAAATAAAATACGCCTCGAGTAAGTTGTTATGCCGGTTGTTATTTCGAAGGAGAAGAAAAAAAGAGAAGAAGTTTTATTAATATTTGTGTAATATCTTGGGGAAAGTGAATGCGTGAATTCGATTCTCGCTTTATCTGATTGGTTTATTCTGAGGCTTTCACTAACTGTAAGACGAATGTCGGGTAATTACATAGCGAATCCTCAGCGTCTCGCTAAATACGAGTATCATCTCGTTATCATAAATTTATCGACGCTAAATACTGTAGTTCACTAGTTGATACAGTGTCGTTAAATAACCGACTAGAATATTAACTACTGCATTGTCGTGCATGTGGCAATGCAGGGACACCCCTGGGATTGCTGCTGCCAATGTATAACACATCCTCTGTGTTCCCATGTGGCGGCACATAATCTGCTCCCATCTCGTCTTCATTGTGTCAGCATCCCACATCGCCAGATGCCGGGGCTGTCTTCTTCATACAGTACATAGCGTTCTTGTCTGCATTTCTCAATTGAGCCTACTCCTAAGTCATCGGTCTTCAACTGTTATAAAAAAGAACACAAAGCCTTCGGGTGCTTTGATAGCGCCCTGGATTTCTGTTTACTCATTACAGTCAATGACTTCATACGAATAACTATCATTTTGTAATATATTTTATGCTCGACCATGCCGAAATGTAGTAATTATATACACCTGGTAGCAGTCCTTTAATGGATCTCATTAAAGTACACCTATTCATTAAAGTTCAGGTGTTCCACCAATCAGAAAATACCATTGTAGCAATATGAAAGCGCAAGTATCGATTATTCTGGGATATGCAATCGAAGGACAACAATAGTTCAATAAATCACCTATATTTGAAATAAAGTCAGTTCTGTTACTATAATAATTAGCGTTAATTGTAAATAATATTCAAATAAATTCAATTTGTCATCTCGTTTTTCAATGTCTAATTCAATTTCAAGGTTATAACAAGATTAATGTTTATTTTACTCTCTAGATTATATCAAGGTCAATTTCGACATTCGTTTCTCGGAAAAAATCAATACTTTCGCGTCTGCGCACATCTCACAATTTACGAGGTATTGCACAAGGTCAGTTCCTCTCCTCAGTCAGGTAAGAATAACATGAATACTTATGAACAGGGAACGGATTTATATGGACTAAAAATATATGAAATATGTAAATATATATGTAGTTATTTTTACCAAAATATGGAATTAAATATGGATTTTTACCAAAATATGGAATTAAATATGGACTTAAAATTATAAAAAAATGACTATGTACGTTAAATATTGGTACATTTTAATCAAACTAAACAAAAAATATAATGGACGTACCTTATCTTCCAATGTAGTTTCAACAAAACACAATTTTTATTGTCTGTTACCATAACAATAGGTTACAAACATTTCTTTCAAGTGCTGAAAAGTGAATCTTCTTCTATTGTCTCTGAGGATAGATTTATACTGACTAAAAGAGCGTTCGACGTCACAAGAAGTAACTGGTACATAATTCAATTTCACAATGTCTGCTGGGGATAAGTCCAAGTTAATCTTCACTGTTGATTCACCACTCATCACAGCAACAACCTTTTGTAGTTCTTCATATCCAGGGTTTTTTGAAAGTACAGTGTCCACCTTAGCTCTTACTGCATCTGCAACTTTACCTCTACCACGATTCAGTTGTTCCACAGTACTATTTATAATTTCAAAACTTTCAGATAGTGAAAGGTGCCTATTTTGGAGACTTTTGAGCGTTTTTATGATGCATGAAAATGTATGCTGAATGTGAGCTAAGTCATTCTTCACACTTATGTCACAGGTAACTGTTTTCGCAGTATCAATTGAGACTGCATCTTCAGAGTCCAATGCAAGGAGAACATTGTTAATAGAGTCTATATGTTCGGCATAATATTCAACTGCTTCTAGCCATGTACCCCATCTAGTTAAAATTGGCTTTGGTGGCAATGGAATTTCAGGGTACATTTCTTTCAACACGTTAACTCTACTGGGAGCTTTGAGAAATACTTTTTTCACTGATGAAATCAACAAATCTACTTTAGGGAAATTGTCTCTGACCACTTCTGCCACACGATGAAATGCATGCGCCACACAAGTAAAATGAGTCAATTTAGGATATACAACAGATAATGCTTGTCCAGCTTTGACCATATAAGGGGCAGCATCGCTAATAAAGAATAACACATTATCGTACATAATACCCTTTGGCCACAGGATACCCATAGCTTCGTTGAACAGTTTAACTATAGTTTTGTTATTGCACTTTTCTAGAACATCACAATGTAAAAGAATTCGTTCAGAATATTGTTCACTTAACAAACCGATAACTACATTACCAACAAGTCTACCTTCTTTGTCGGGAGTCTCATCAATGGAAACCCAAATTGAACTATCTTTAATTTCATCTCTTATCTTCTGTATTGTCTCATCGTAGATGGATGGAGCATACGTCTTCCTAAGTGTTGACTCATCCGGGATTGTATGTTGAGTATATTTTTCAAGGAATTCCCTGAAGACCTTATTCTTTAGTTTGTAGAGAGGAATATCAGCAGAGATGAGAGAACGGCACAGGTCGATGTTAAACTCAGATCTTACATTCGATGTTGTTGGTTGTGTTAAAAACAATTGTCTCTGCTTGAAATTTAGTTGTTTGTTGGCCTGATGTTTACTAGTTGTAATGTGTTGTTGCACCAGGAACTTTTGTGTAGATGATACTGCACACTGACACAAATTACAAAATAATATTTTATTGTCAGTTGATAAACCATCTTCTTTAAATTCTGAAATGTAACTTGTTAGTTTTGATTTTAAATTGACTGAATGACGTACTTTTGGCATATTTACCGTCTTTATAGTATGATTTACAAAACTGAACCTATGTGTACTCTGACTGGCATTTAACTGTTGAGCTGCACAACTGAAGTCTGTTAAAAATTTTAAATTAAATTAATACAGTTTTGTAACTTACTTTCCCATTGTTGATAGGACTGCTAATTTTCAAATAACTCTGATGTTAAAGGGATTACTGAACATGTGTTTAAATCTCTATTGTTGAAATGTATTTTTAAAAGTTAATGGAATTTTGTTTTGTTTTATTGTTAAACCTAATATAATATGGACTGTTTTATATGAAATATGGAAAATATATGGAAATTAACGAAAATATGTACTAAACTCTAAAATATGGAAAAATATGGAAAATAAAAGTAGGATTTTTCAACCCTACACATTGTGAAACATAAAGATAATGCAAAATATAAATTATATTAGCTTTATAAGTAAATATGTATTTACATAAAAATCCTTTCCCTGCTTATGAATAATTTCAAGTTAGAAATATGGTCGAGCATAAAAAGTCGTATGAAACTTGTATATAATGGTAATTAAGACGCTCGTATGAAAATTATAAAACTCGCTTGCGCTCGTTTCATAAACATACTCGCGTCTTAATTACTACCATAATAGGCTCGTTGCATAATGTACTATTACTTCATTGTAGTAAAAAATTAGGCGCTATATCAGGCATACACTGGCACGTAGAATACGTCACCCAGTTTCGGGAATGAAACTACAGTTGTGTTGGGTTGAATGTTTTATTTTTGTTTCGGTTTACAAATGGGGGCTAGCTGAGACCTGGTTCAGTTGGTAGAGCAGTGGCTATGGACAGGAAGGTCCGGGGTTCGATTCCGAGTTGGAATTTTCTTGTTACCAAACTTTGAAAACGGCCTAGAGGTTCACTCAACCTTGTACCAAATTGAGTACCGGGTCTTTTCCGGGGGTAAAGGCGGTCAAAGCGTGGTGCTGACCACACCATCTTATTCTAGTGCCGTGGTCAAGAAAGCCTGAGGCTCTACCTCCATGCCTCTCAAGTGTCTTCATGTCATGTGAAGAGGCTCTTTTTTTCTCTCTTAGTCCAGTGTTCTAGCCGCTAAATCCTCCGCATCTGAATCTTATTTTTAGAATATTATAAACGTTCAGATTATCATAATTTTATAAGGCTTCAATTATAGGGATATTAACCTTATTACTTTATTGTCGAAATATTTTACGATGTAACAACAGAGTCAAATAAATAAAACTTGGTTAAGATATAAAACTTAATTCTAAAGAAAATTGATTCCTAAATAATTCAAAGTACGGTACTCATTAATATCGTAAAAACATAGTTTAGTTAACAAGTCTTTGACAGCTAATTTAAAACTATTGGTTTCTATATTTTTGATAATATGTTTAGACAATACATTTTCTGGAAGCTATTTTTAGTTGAGGTATTTCTACAGAAATTTGGCTTCAAATTATTTATATTTTTGATACTGTAGCCTATTCATAAGGAGCCTAAATTAGTTAGTAAAAACAAGTCAAAATTTTCCCTAACATGCAATAATTATTGCATGGTATATTGTGACACTGCCGGTAAAATGTTTAATTTCATAAATAAAGGTTTACAATGACCTTTATTTTCCACATTGCACATTAATCTTATGACTTTTTTTTCTGTAGTTGTATTTTTTTACATTCGGGTTATTACCAAAACAACAAATCTTTGGTCGGCGGGAAAAGGCATATAAGTAAAAAAAAAGTCGATTTTTCTGTTGTACATAATCACATAGGCCTAAGTCAAGCATTTTTTCTAATTTTTGAAATAATAAAATTTCTTTTCTGTTAAATTGAAAAAAGGTCTTACTTTGACCAACATACATGAATTTCATTATTATACTTGTATTTAGTTAAGAGTAAATTTAAAAAAAGTCTTAAATCTTTCTTATTAGGGGAGTCCCCTTTTTGTTATTAAAGTTTATATGTAGGCCTATTTTCCATTTCAAGTTTGACTCCAAGTATATCATCAGAAATTTGACATTACTATTGTAATTTTTAGAATTTAAGGAAATGATTCAGTCCTTTGTTCCGGCCAAATTTATTGCTGCCATTAATTGCAGCGTTAATGTGATTCAGTTAAAAATCAATCTATTGTAAACAGTTTCCGGTCACATTAGCTACCAAATCATCCGCATATTAAATGAAGTAACGTAACTGAAATGTATAGCAAGACATGTCAGTAATGTACATATTTATTTATATTACTAGCCGTACCCGTGCGCTCCGCTGCACCCGTTAGAAAGAAATATAAAGTAATTACATAATTAAAATAGGACATTTGATCCAGGGAACATTCGTGTTTGATAGAAGGATAAATCGTTTAATATGTTACTTAATTTAAATTGTATTTGCATAATTAAAATGCGATCATTTTGGTCCAGAGACACTCATTTGATGCAATGACAATTCCTTTAACATGTTTCTTAATTTTTATTACATGCAACCATTGTTTAATGAAGATTGACATCATTTAGATTTAATGTGTATATTTTATTTTACTTGTTATAGGTTTCCATTGAATTATGGTAATAACTTAATTTTAATCCTTGTTTTCTACGTATTCAGTAAATGGCGCTTGGCCCACTATGGTTCTGAACCCTTCAAATAACTTAAATTATATTATATAATATTACATATTATATTATATTATATTATATTATATTATATTATATTATATTATATTATATTATATTATATTATATTATAAGTTACTGTAATAACATTATAGCATTATGTCCATCTAGAGAAACTACACTCTCAATGGTGAAATAATAATTAATTATACAAATCGGTTAATTTAGCTTCCGATATTACTTCATACAAACACAGAAACATTCTCTGTAGGCTATCTTTCATAGCTTTCGATTGTTGCTGTCCAAGGCCCCTTATAGACGAAGTCATTTGTTTTTTAATTCATTACACGGCCTTAGATAGCAGTTATTTTTATTTTAAAACTCATTTATCTCATTAAATATCAGTCCTATCAAACTTTTGTAAAGAATAAAACTTATCGAAAATCATGTTTAAAGAAACTTATGTTATGTAACATTTTTCACAAAAATCAATAATAAGCGAGATATTTCGATTTATTTAATTCAGGCCCCTTATAATCCCCCTTTTAAATAATGTATTTTGAATGTCATATAGCCTAAAATCTAAGTTACAACGAACTTAATTTATATTCCAATTTTCATCGAAATCGGTTCAGCCATTATCGCGTGAAAAGGTAACAAACATACAGACAGACAGACAGACATACAAACAAAAATTTCAAAAAAGCGATTTTCGGTTTGAGGGTGGTTAATTATATATGTTAGGACCAATTATTTTTGAAAAATCGAAAATTACCAGAAAAATTTCGGCTACAGATTTATTATTAGTATAGATTATATTATAACTCATTATTATGATTAATATTAATTAGTTGTACGTACGTTTGACTTTCACTGACAATATTATTTTTAACATAGCTAAAATATTCTTTCTCAGATACGTATAGCAGTTTAATAATATTTTATTCATAATATTGAATGAACGTTTCGGTTTTCAACTTTTTTACATTAACTTAATTGTTGGCTATTTCCTTTTTCGTTGCTTTATAAAATAACTGGTTGTTGTTAAATTACTCGAAACGAGATTAAAAAGACGTACGATATATGCATCTTTGCTTTTTTTTTATCAGCGGTTTTAAAACATTCTTGAATATGTATAGCATTTTAATCTCATTTCAGATAGAATCATAGCAACGCTTCGGCTTTCAACTTTTTTTTATAACAATTCCATTACATCAGCTTTCTTTTGTTATTCTCCGTAATCTCTTCCTTCATTCATTTTTTTTACTTCTTTTTCTTATTACTTTCTCTTCCTGTATTTTCTCTCTTCCATCTTCCTGGACGTGCTTTCAATTCGAAGGGCAACACAATCTAATTTCAACATTTTCTTGCCACCTCTATTTTCCCTCCAATTTTCATTTATTTCCCTCGTTTCTGTTTTCATTCTCTCACAAGAAGGAACTCAATCCAATTTCCCTCGACTTCCAATAGTGTTGGACTCTGCCCAACTTCTTCCTCTTCTTATTTCTGTCTTTGTGAGTCGAGCCAGATGCCTGCCAGCCAGCCGGTTTATTTTTGTGGCCCCCTCCTCGTATCCCCCACGTGTGCATACGTCGACCATAAGCTCACGGGTTATTCACACCATAAACACCCTCCTCCCCTCGCACCCGTCGTTCTAGGAGCTCTTTAAGATATACTCCTTGAGATCAATTAGTTTGAATTGGTTCCCTTCGCAAACGCCATTCCTCAGAGCGTGTTATCAGAAAAACAAGCAGCGCCATGAAAGACTACTTTCCTTAGAAATCGGTGTTATGAAAGCGATATGTAGTCTACTTTCTAATCCTTTAGCTACCGTTCGGTTCTTTAAAATATTATTGATAATATTCATATTTGCAGTTTATTTCCTTGAACTGTCATTTACAAACATAAAAAAGATTCTCCTCCGAATACTGAATCGACGTTTATAGTTATCCTAAGATGGAAGCAGAGTTTAAAGATGAAAAATTTGACTTTAGGTAGGGAAAAGGTACGAGAGATGCAGTTGGACTGCTACGAATAATTGGCGAAAGATATTTATTTATTTATTTATTTATTTATTTATTTATTTATTCTGGTGTAGTTAAGGCCATCAGGCCTTCTCTTCCACAACACTAGGAATACAAATACAATAAT
Source organism: Periplaneta americana (assembly GCF_040183065.1). Lineage (NCBI taxonomy): Eukaryota > Metazoa > Arthropoda > Insecta > Blattodea > Blattidae > Periplaneta > Periplaneta americana. The sequence goes on along the minus strand of NC_091118.1, from coordinate 202,144,080 downwards.
AGAAATAAACAGAAAAAAAATACACTACATACAAAGTAAAGCTACACAAGAAATAAAGAGAGAGAGAAAAAACACTATAAACAAAGTAAAGCCACACAATAGTAATATACGTTACAAGAGCGGTATGTTGACGTTTTCATGGTCGAGGAAAAGATTGAAAAAGCGAAACTTAGTTGAGCTTTTTTAATTACCGAGAACATGAAAACAAACATACCGCTCGTGTATCGTACATTATTTTGTGCGAAGATCGTTTATTACATACCTGAAAGACGAATTTCTAATTAGTTGCAATGAAATCTCCATCTTGGTTTCTGTTTAATGACGCCAACTTCGGAACACCAAAATATCTTTCTTCAACATTGTTGCTGTAAAATGTTTTCTGTGTTTAATATACTCCAGCAGGCCGTGATATACGTCTGTCTTTTTTTTCCTCCAGTCTATAAATGCGAACTTAAAACAAACGGTAAGGTTATGTAGTGAATTACTTTTCATTTTAATATTTTAAAAATATTATTTATATAACATATTGCAGTAATAACATCGACATCTGGAATCTCGTTGATTTTTTCACGGCTTCCTTAATGTTACTTGTATCAGGAATGCAATAAGTTTCGTGGAGTAGTAGACTTTACTTAATTTTTGCAAATATTTAAAAACAATAATTAACATTGCAATTTAGGTGAAATTGCAGTGGTAAGTTTCCAATTTATAATTATTACTATGTTAAACGTCTCTAAAAATAATATGTTAAAAGCCTAAAGCAGTAAAATGAATATGGCGCTTAAGCGGTAAGAAGAGGGAAATTGTTATGTGTGTTACGTTGGGAATACTGAATGTGGTATTTCACACTTACCGCGTATTGGTTCTGTGCGGAAAAAAAGCAAATACGCACGATCTCGCACAAAAATATACACAGGTTGCAGTCACACAAACTTTAAATGATTAATTAATTGTATCATAACTAATTAACTAACATAAACAAGAAACTTGCAATTTTAAATTAGACTAAAAAGAAAAAGAAAAAAAACACAAATCAATACTTCTAGCAATACCTAAAAACATTAACTAAGACAAAATTTTCCAATTTAATTTTGAATTGTGATAAAGTCCGGCAGTTCCTGACGTCATTAGGTAACGAATTCCAGAGGCGAGGTATTTCTACAATATAGGAAGATGAGTAATAAAGACATTCTATGATGAGGGATAGAAAGAAGTGCTTGATTCTCCTGCGAATACTGAATCGACATTATAACGTAAGATGGAAGCAGAGTTAGAAGATGAGAAGTTTGGCTTTAGGAAGGGAAAAGGTACGAGAGATGCAGTTGGATTGCTACGAACAATCGACGAAAGATTGGGCCTACCTAGAGAAAAATAAAGAAATGTATGTAGTATGGCCTATTTGTGGATCTGAAAAAGGCTTTCGACAGAGTGAATTGATCTAAACTTATGGGGATCATGAAGAAAATTAGTGTGGATTGGAAAGACATTAGACTATTAAGTAATCTTTATATTTATTTAATCATTTATTTATTATTTTGCTAATGATTGTAACATTAAAATGTAATATATACAGAAAAACTGTAGCTCGCCCCTGAAAGAGTAGAACTTGTGCTCAGGGGCGGATTCCTGAATTGAAATTAATAACTATACAATACAATTTGTCTTATGTCTACTATGAAATTATAGTATGTAAATTTAAATTTACAGTTTTTCAATTTTTATAAAATGCATACATAATTTTTTTAATTTAATACTAGAACTATTAGAATTGACAAGATTAGGATATTTAAATATAAATTTGTTATATATTCTTGGGCCTAAATTACTACTATGATTAAATATTGTAACAGTGTTGCATTTTGGTTCAAACAATCTTAAAGAATTCATACTTTTTGTTTCATAAATATGAGAATACAATTCAAATGAAACAACGAGTCCTATTTAAGAGAAAATTCAAAATTATAGTCGACCTGGGTAGCGAAGTCGGTATAGCGTTGGCCTTCTGTGCTCGAGGTTGCGGGTTCGATTCCAGCCCAGGTCGATGTCATTTAAGTGTGTTTAAATGGGACAGGCTTATGTCGGTAGATTTATTGACATGTAAAAGAACTTCTGTGGGACAAAATTCCGGCACACTGGCGACGCTGATATAACCTCTGCAGTTGCGAGCGTCGTTAAATAAACCGTAATTTATTTTTTTTTAATTATAGATAGAAATGTAGATCTCATGTAGTCAGAATGCTACCTATAAGAATACCGTCGCGAGGGGTGACTTTGTGCCATGAGGGTGACTTTGTGCCATTCGCGAAAAACGTGTGGAAGTATTCTTTAAGACCGTGACAAGGTTTTAAAGTCTACTTCCTTACGTTTAGTAGACTTTAAAACCTTGTGACGGTTTTAAAGACTACTTCCTTACGTCTTTTTATTAAATGCGCAAATGGCACAAAGTCACCCTCATGGCACAAAGTCGCCCCGCTTGACGGTACCACTCCAAATAATAAACTACCGTCTTCATAAAAAAGATCTTTGGACCGTCCGTCGAAAAGATGGAGTGGACCATAACACGTCACTATTCCTAATACGTAATAGGAAGAAGACAAAAAAGAAATTGAATCTTTTTGGTAGGTTATTTAATGACCCTGTATCAATTATCACTATATTATTTGAAGCGACTCGAAAGACGCGGAAAATCATGAGACAGGGAGTTCATATGAAACTTCTGTTTCCATGGTATCAAGGGTGACGTCGGAGTAAATCTCTCAGGTCAAAAGTTACAATTTTTCTCTCCTTGTAGGTGGAATATAGATGTTTCATAACAAACATAGAGTTAAAACCAAGAGTACAAAAAGGATATAATATAACTCATAAAATGCTATATAGCAGAATTTGTTAAGAGAAGAAATAAATGAAATAGTTATATCAGTAGAAAGAAAAATAACACATTAATTATAATACTTACTTACTTACTGCCTTTTAAGGAACCCGAAGGTTCATTGCCGTCCTTACATAAGCCCGCCATCGGTCCCTATCCTGTGCAAGATTAATCCAGTCTCTATCATCATACCCCACCTCCCTCAAATCCATTTTAATATTATCCTCCCATCTACGTCTCGGCCTCCCTAAAGGTCTTTTTCCCTCCGATCTTCCAAATAACACTCTATATGCATTTCTGGATTCGCCCATACGTGCTACATGCCCTGCCCATCTCAAACGTCTGGATTTTAAGTTCCTAATTATGTCAGGTGAAGAATACAATGCGTGCAGTTCTGCGTTGTGTAACTTTCTCCATTCTCCTGTAACTTCATCCCGTTTAGCCCCAAATATTTTCCTAAGCACCTTATTCTCAAACACCATTAACCTATGTTCCTCTCTCAGAGTGAGAGTCCAAGTTTCACAACCATACAGAAGAACCGGTAATATAATTGTTTTATAAATTATAACTTTCAGATTTTTGGACAGCAGACTGGATGATAAGAGCTTCTCAACATTAATTATAATAGCAACATTATATTACTTTGTTGTTGTAAGAAATATTTTGTCAACGAACTGTTTACGTATAATTTATTTAGCATTATTTCAATCTATATTTATGTATGGTATTGTAGGTTGGGGTGGAACTTATAAATCCAACCTATATCCGTTAATTTTACTACAGAAAAAAGTATTAAAAATGTGTTTAAAAAAGAAGAAAGATTACTCAACTGAATTGTTGTTTAAACATTTCAAAGTTTTCAACATTAAACAAATTTATTATTTTATTTTATTAAAATATTTTCATAGAAATCTTAATAGCTTAGAAAGGTATATAATATAGAACTAAAAATATGAATTCTCTGCGTTTGTCTGAACCTAAATGTAAAAAAAAATGCAGCTTTTTATCATAGCATGAGTCAAGGTCCCAGATTATTAAACAAATTTTATTCTAATATAATTTTAACCACGAATCCTCTCCAAATTAATTTAAAAAATAAAAAAAATGTATTGGATTTATAGTTTGGGTTTAAACATATTAATCACTTTTTAATCTGTATTCATTTTCAATTTTAATTTTATTTTTGTCTGTATTGGAATCCCCTCCTGAGCACGAATCTTACTCATTCAGGAGTGGGATAGTTTATCTTACATTGTATTAACTTGTGTTCATTTCAAACTTATTAGCAATAAAATAAATAAATAAATAAATGCGAAATCATCAACAAAAATTAAACCAGAAGACGAAAAATCATTGTAATTTCTCATTCCAACAGACATTAGCAAATACTCTAATAATTCAACATCCTGTTTTAATTATAAAACGTAGGTTCAAATAGAGCAAATATATCTGATGTTGCTGTTATTCTTCAACGTCAATATATGAAGCAATTTGCTAGTGAGGGCCTTCCTGATTTAGCAACTTCAATTGCGGAGGCCATGGTTAACGCGGTGAATTGGATCTCAACAATTACTTGAGCTTAGCCCGAAGGCTACATGACGCAGTAACATAAACCATCCTCTTCTATTATTGAAATTATAGGCCTTCATGATCTGCAATTGACTTTGTGGCCATAGATTATAAATCAATTGCTACATAATACATAATGAATGAGATTTGAAATGGCTGGCTTGTTACATTTATTTTAAGGTCATGCGAATGTTATTGGCGAGTATTTTAAATTCATAATCATCTTTATCTGAGAAGATAAAAAGAGAGGAAGGAGCAATCCATGCAAATATGCTTGAAATCGGTGCGACGGATATGACGTCAAACTACACCTTCTATGCCCCATAATCCTCCGCGAAATACCGCCAATCGCCAATTATTCAATTGCTATTATCGGTTTCGGTCATACGTAGCCTAAAAGCTTTAGATTGGATGTGGAGGTAACGGGAGTATTAGCAGATTATTATATCAATGTACATTTCAATGAATATTTATTAAAAGTGTTACGATTGTGACACAGAATGAAAATTTCATTTCTACATTCTTTCTTTTATCAAGAAGGATGTTGACACTCCTTCATATGTTACAGCATTGAGGTACATATTAACGGACATATTCTACAGTTCAGTCGAACAGCTTATTTATAAAAAAAACTAGCTTAAATTACCCGGCGTTGCCCGGGTTTTAAATTTTGGTCTATTTCTAAATAAACTGTTTGTTAGACTTATCGGAGACCTCGGCAAGGGAACTATATAAAACCAAAACGAACCATATTTACTTATGTTTTCTCCTCCCTAGTGACGAATATTAAAGAAAGTGCCACTAATATCCAAAGAAACTGACTAATCCAAATAATTCCATCTCACCTATGAATAGAGTTTTAACAACATTAAGACCTTATGCTACAGGGATATTTAAGATATTTAACATTGTGATTTATGATAATATTTATCGTACCACGGCATTATGCATTATTAAGCCTTTCTGCCCACAATATATTTAATTTCCTTCAAGTCCAAACTACAATCTGTAACGGATGGATTCTATCAAATACATGGATTTCAGGGTGTTTTGCAGTAACGGAGACTATACCCATCAGAATTTACTCTCCTGGAGAAGGCAATGTAAAACACTACCACAACAGAAAATCATATTTTTCTATAAACGGCCAAGTCATTAGTGACCGTAACTTATTAATAAGAGACGGGTTAACAGTAACAGTAAAATAGGCTCTATATTATTATTGCAATATTATAATATTGTAATATTATCACAAATATTACTATAACTTATAATAATTGCTTAAAATTGAATGGCTATAATAGCAATACGTGGGATAAAAACATCATCTTCTTTCGTTTTTCCAGTTCATATTGCCACTCATATTACGTTTCGCATGAATTTTTTACACAAATTCTTGTTAGTGCATAATTTTGGTGAGTCAATATTTCGCAATAGTAGGTCTATTATAGCTATTCAATATTAAGTAAATTATGTGGTAGCAATCCTTGTAGTTTGAAAGAATTCTATAATTCAATTGGATAAAACAGTCTGCTCACTATCTACAAAACTGCATCGAGGAATTCATAATACGGTCCTGGACTGCGTAAAGATACTTATTGCATGAATTATCTAGTTTTAGCCTTCATGATGTGTAACAACAATGTAATTTAATTTCGTGTTAAAATTTCCAAGGCCTCGTGAAAGTCTATGTTTAATACAATAGATAATAATAAAGAACAGTTGACTGTAGAAGATTTTGCATTTTAATATAATACATGAATATTTGATGTATTTACTTTTATTTTTTATATATTTAATTAATTTAACTTCCATTTGCACAATTTTAATGTAGCCTATGTTCTTCTCCTGGTTATGAAGGTTAAATGTGCAAACTTTGGCACATATCGGTCAAAGCGTGTAGATTTGTATAGAGAACATACACACCCACATACATACATACATACATACATACATACATACATACATACATACATACATACATACATACATACATACATACATACATACCCACAAACACCTGCTCAACTTGACTACATTTTTGAAATATTCACAACAACACGAAACAATTTGTAATCGTAATAATATGAAGACAACAGCTGATAAACACACCGGAAAAAGAGATGAACTATGGGTAATTTGACGGACATACTAGTACACCTTTTTGGTTTCACCATTTCAAGCTTATGGCCCAAGGTTGATCTATATCAAGCATTGAAGAAGGTAGTCATATGTTGCTGTCTCATAAGGGAATGAATAAATACAACAATCATCGGTCAATACGAATTTTAAACAAAAATATTCTTTCCTGTATCAAGGATCATCGGTATGTAGAATACGTTACCCAGTTTCGGGAATGAAACTATAATAAATTGTGTAATTGTGTTGGTTTTAATAGTTTTTTTTATTTATTTCGGTTCGCAAATGAACAATATGAGTATATAATAAGAGAAGTAACTGATGAAGGGCGTGCAATGTATTTTCTCTTCATATGAAGCACATTCTGACGTAGTCCCATCCAGCTCACAACAATTTTTTCACTATGAGTCACTGAAGGTGGTACTTTTCACTGTAATATTTCAGAACTATCAATTACAAATCAAACGAGTGGTCGCACAGATCTGTATTTGCTCTCGATGCCGAGATATTACTGAGAGAAGTCGTGCGACACGGCTAATTTTATAGTCAAATTCGGTGTCCTCATGTTTGTAGCGAGGAGAGGTGAAGTAATTGGGCGTAGTCACCACGGTCTAACTACTAATAATATTAGCATTCGACTGTGGCTAATTCTGTCAATTTTTGTTTCACCACGGATCCCGGAACGGGTGCCCATACTCCGTGTGGGTAAAGGCCTATTGTACGTCAATAATTTATGAATGTTAATGCTTATTAACAAATTATGGCCCAATTTCACCCAACTTCGTTAAAATAACGCTAACAGCATGTTAACTAACGTGTTGTTAAAAATTAAACATCCTGTTAGTGTAATTTGAGGTTAGGTAATATGATGTTAAGAGTAATGTAACAGGAATCAAGGAAGCAGTGATTGTATGAAAATTTACTGAATGTGGCTTTAGTTGGTGTAGTCATTTGTTTTAGCGGAGAATTGTATTTTTTACATTATGGAAGTATTGGAGACTAACATAATTACAACGGAAATTGAGAAAAAGAAAGTGTAAGGAGCAGTAATTTTACCTCATATGAGAAATATAAATTATTTTAGTAGATTTAGCAATTATGTGAATGTAATTGAACTCAAACGTAGTGGTGGAACTTTCATTAGGAAAAAGGAACAAGTATGGATCTCTTTAACAAAATATTTTCAATCGCCATTTGAATGTGAAAATGCAAACTATGAAACAAATAAATGTTATGAAAATATTAAAATAAATGCTAAGACGGGTCATGCACAAGATACAGTGGAACATTTGGAAATTGACGGTGGTACTTTCACTCTCAAAGTTGATATTTGTACAAAGATTCTTTCAATTATCCAGGATCAAATAGAACCAATAGAAAATGAAAATAATTTTGATGCTGAATACTAAAATGGTAAGCGTTAACATTATTTTCATATCTCAAATATCTAATATATCTTTACACGTCATTGGTCATACTTACATGTGAACTGTTAAATCAGTGAAATAAAGAAATATCGTTTTGAAAGTCTGCAATTGTATCTGAGTATTAATATGAAAAAATAATCACAGAAATGCTTACGTTAATGAACACATATCTTCTCTTTACTGCGGATGCAGTGCTAATATTGATATGAATCATTTTAGTATTTATGAACATATCTATTCTGAATAACTAAAAATGCTGAAGTAGTGATTGCAGCTAATTGTTTTCACTCCAAATATATCTCGATATAATAATGCGGCGTGTAACATATGTTCGCTGGCAGCCTGATTCACACTGTAACAGGACGTTAAGAATTTAACTGCGGGAGTATGCTACGTTAATTTAACAGTGGGTTTAACATGATGTTTGCAGTAACAACAGTTGATGAAACATCTCTTCCGTTAAGTTTACTGTTAAACTTCCTTAACGACATATTAAATATTTAACAAGGGTTGGTGAAACTGGGCCTATGTGTTCTTTAAGATAATGTCGATGATATCAACGGAAATATCTCCGCTATGCTTTTGTTTTAATGTTTCCATAGAGATTGAGCGTACCATCAAGTAGGCAGTGACTGACAAAGCCGCTGCTTAAACTAAATTAGCAACATGTCAGAGAACACAACAAAGGCTGACTTCTCTTGTTTTTGCTCTGTCAAGTCTGGAGGGCACTTAAGAAATATCGATAGTTTGAGAGCGTCTTCCAGAGTTCGTGGGTGTGGCGTGATAAGGAGTTACGTCATTTTAGTGACAAAAACTGGGTAATCAGGAAGCTTCTAAGAGAGAGGTTATCGAAGTGGCGTAACATCCAACATTCCTTCCGTTAGTTGGAAACTGATAAACCCTATACGGTGGGATTGGTGTGAGGAAATCAGAAATCTGAGTCATTCGAAGCGTGTATCCTGGTTCCGTATTTAACAAAACACAGGAAAAATTGTAGTTAATAGAAGATTAAAATTTACGAAGTTACTAGAAATTGATGGTTTAATCCATTTCCTTTTGTAACTTTCTTCTTCTTCTTCTTCTTCTTCTTCTACTTTGTCTTCGATTGCAAGTATTGATTTCAATGAAGACAGTTTAAACACTGTCAATAAACTCGGGAATTAGCCAATAATTATAACGAGTTGTAACCAGTCAACTAACGTACGACATTTTTATTCCATGGAAAAAGTTAATTATGTAAGGGTACTGCACGTTTTGAACGAAAACAACAAAAATCAACGTGTTGCCAGTTGTGTGCTTATTTGCTTGCCCGTTATCGTTTAGCTTATCAACAACATCGATCGTTTTTATTCCATATTGTTTACTGGTGACGAAAAAATTTACATCAACATCAAGAATAGAAAGCTATGGCTGAGCCTAAAATAAGAGCAAATTCCCATGCAAAAGCTGGTGTTCATCCACATAAGCAGCCACCGGTGTGGCTCAGTCGGTTAAGGCGCATGTCTGCCGGTCTGAATTTTCGTTCGGGCGCGGGTTCGATCCCCGCTTGGGCTGATTACCTGGTTGGGTTTTTTCCGAGGTTTTCCCCAAACGTAATATGAATGCAAGGTAATCTATTGCGAATCCTCTCGCCATATATCATCTCGCTATCACCAACCTCATCGACGCTAAATAACCTAGTAGTTGATACAGCGTCGTTAAATAACCAACTAAAATAAAAAATAAAATCCACATAAGCTATATTATAACGTTTTGCATCTGATGGAACAAAAAAGGCGTCATCTACTGGTACTATGAATTCCTTCCAAGCAATCACTGCTGAGATTTACTGCCAAGAACTCAGCCGCCTTGTGGCCGCAATTAAAGAAAAACGACCGAGAAAATGCTTCAGGTGATTTTGCAACATGATAATTCCAGTCCGCATACTGCTAACATTTCAAAAGCGGTTATCCAAGAACTCGGTTGGGAGATTATTCCACATCCACCCCCCTCCTCCCGATCTTGCTGCGAAAGACCTTCATTTTTTCCCCCGCTCTCTGTTCATTAATCTCTGGGCAATCTCATTTAAAAATAAACCTGCTCTTCAAAATAAGGTTAATGTTTAGGGCTTCAGATCACCGAATTTCTTCAGGTATGGAATCGATAAACTGCCAGAACGTTGGGAATGAGCCATAAACAACGTAGGAAAATATATTATTGATTCGTTTATGTATTTTATTTATGTTCATTTTTTATTTGTCGTGTAGCCTCCTTTGTTTTACATGCCAATGGCTGTAGGGGAGAGGACGATTCTATGGACACACACACCAGACATCGACACATTTGTGGTTCTCCCCTAGTCTGGGGTCAGCAAAACGTAGGGGCCTCCACTGCGATATACAGAGGAGAAAACATTAATAAGGGATATCCATCCATGCCCGACGCGGGATTCGAAACCACGAACCTTCGGACCTCGCCGCCTAAGGGAAGCGCGCTCGTCGTTTTGTTTATGTAAAGTGAATAATTTTGCATTTAATAAAATAACACTACGAATTTACTAATCTATTTAATAGGCCTTACTTACTTACTGGCTTTTAAGGAACCCGGAGGTTCATTGCCGCCCTCACATAAGCCCGCCATCGGTCCCTATCCTCAGCAAGATTAATCCAGTGTCTACCATCATATCCCACCTCCCTCAAATCCATTTTAATATTATTTCCCCATCTACGTCCCGACCTCCCCAAAGGTCTTTTTCCCTCCGGCCTCCCAACTAACACTCTATATACATTTCTGGATTCGCCCATACATGCTACATGCCCTGCCCATCTCAAACGTCTGGATTTAATGTTCCTAATTACGTCAGGTGAGGAATGCAATGCGTGCAGTTCTGCTTTGGGTAAGTTTCTCCATTCTCCTGTAACTTCATCCCTCTTAGCCCCAAATATTTTCCTAAGAATCTTATTCTCAAACACCCTTAATCTCTGTTCCTCTCTCAAAGTGAGAGTCCAAGTTTCACAGCCATAAAGAACAACAGGTAATATAACTGTTCTATAAATTCTAACTTTCAGATTTTTTGACAGCAGACTAGATGGCAAAAGCTTCTCAACCGAATAATAACAGGCATTTCCCATATTACTTCTGCGTTTAATTTCCTCCCGAGTGTCATTTATATTTGTTACTGTTGCTCTAAGATATTTGAATTTTTCCACCTCTTCGAAGGATAAATCTCCAATTTTTATGTTTCCATTTCGTACAATATTCTGGTCACGAGACATAATCATATACTTAGTCTACAATACATAGCTATTTAATAGGCCTACTTCTTAAAAACCTCCGGTCGGGTTTGAACTAGTAAATCTCGGATGCAACAGAAAGTATGGTAAGAATTTGTACACCGAGAAAGAAGAGTGAAGATATCCATGGAAACGAGAAAGATAAGCAATCAGACAGACAAATGAAAAAGGATGAACAATGGAAGGGTAAATTAACAGTGAAGCAGATAATATATGTGCAATGTGTATTTACTCTTTTTTGTCGGCATTGTACAACGTGATTACGGAAAACAATTGCATGTTGCACTCCGCAAAATGAAACACCACGCATTGCCAACGTTCAAAAAGCCCATAAACGTGAATTATTATACAATTGTGATGCAGGCGGCTTGTTTACGTGAAACAGCGTCTCTTCCATTATTTTATGAAGCTAAACACCATATTATATAGCGTTACATCTCTGTAGCACAAGGCAGTAAATATGCATGAATGCCATTCCTTCTCTTTGCTATAGCTTGGTCAGTTAGAACGCATCCTTTTTATAAAGGGATCTGGTCGTTTCACTCATATCTCGTAGATAGGAAACAGAAAGTCGAAATCAGTATCACTATGAAATCTGCCTCGATATGGGGAACTATTAATAATGGAGTTCCACAAGGATCAATACTAGGTCCCCTACTTTTTTCTAGTGTTTCATAAATGATCTTGCCCCCCCTAATAAAAGATGTAGGTCATCCCATATTACTCGTATTTGCAGATGACACAAGTATAGTAATTACAGCCAATAACTCCAACACATTCCAATCTTCAACAGAGGTAATTCTCCTCAAAATATGTGACTGGTTCTAAGCCAATAAATTAGTATTAAATTGTAACAAGACTAACATAATCCAATTTAAATCCTGCCCAAATTCAACCTCGCAATTTTCAAGCACAATAATTAATAATAGGTTCCCAATATAAACAATAAGAACCAAATCTCTTGGCTTAGCAATCGATAATGTATTAAATTGAGAATATCATATTAAAGAAATTACCTTCAAACTAAATTCAGCGTATTATTGTTGTGAAGTACCGAAGTACGTATCATATTTCCGTGCAGGAATTCTGCATTATCATATGATGAACGGTGGGTGGAGCGTGTGTTGGACATTGTGCCACTGTCACACATCTGTGACACAGTGCAAGAGGATTGGCCACTAAAGGGAAACCAAGAGGTGGAACTTAAACTGAGAGGATTCAATCTGGCATCGGAACTGGAATCCGGTGTGGCTTAGTGGATTAAACGTCGACACATAGAGCTGAAAACCCGGGTTCGAGTCTCGGTGTCGGAGAAAATTTTTCTCCGCCCCACCCACCCTTCATCACATTAATTCAGCGTGTTTTACTATTAGATCTATGCAAGAGACAGTAAATATCAATATCTTAAAAACAATATACTTTGCATTTATACCAGTCTGTACGTAGGGTTCTAAAGATGAAGTCAATAAGGACAAACAATTATCTTTCTCCGGATATTATCATCATTCTCTTTCTCCTTATAGGTTCCCCACTCGCTGTCCTTGTTTCTCTTCCGCTTCCTACTTCCCAGGGCTCACTTTTCAATGTCTCCTCTTGTTTTGGCTTGTCAGATAAAATTTTTTCAGATCAAATTCATGATCTTCGTGGTCGTAGCTCTACTACCGGCTGAAGCAAAGCAATTGCATGACTTTTCGTCTTCTTAATGTACAAAGCACAAGACAATAATATCGACTTAGTTATTCTCCGCGACGCCTGTTTTTTCATCTCACTTCTTTCCTGTTTCTAATCCTCTTTCTTCATAACTACCAGTCACCTCTTCGACGGCTTTCCTATCTGTCATCTTTTTACTAGTCTCCCAAATCACTGCATTGTTAGTACAGTAAAACCTCTCCTTACGGACACCCTCAAGATACGGACACTCCTCATATACGGACAGATTTTTATGTCCCAACTGAAATAATATAGAAATAATGATAAATTTAACTCTCGTTTACGGACACTCTCAGACACGGACACGGACAGCTGTTTCACAGTCCTGTTACCTCTTGACTGCGGACAGAACTTGGATTTCAAGACCTAGTGTGTTACAAAAATGGAAAATTTAGTAAAAAAATTCCTTAACATGAAAGAAGACAATAAGGGTCTCGTAGGCTACCACTAGCCCCGTCGGCTACCCCTTGTTAGCTGGAAGCGGGTGGATAAACAAAGTCATAAAATTTAACCTGTCTGATGGGTCCAAGTTTTCCGCGATTGTGAAATTGTATTCAACAAATGATAGGGTTAGAAGGATTATTCTCTTCACATCAATCAGTTATTCTGTTTCGAGAGACATGGCACCTGAACGTAAAGGTTAAGTTGAAAACTGTAAATTACAGTACTGCATAACTGTAGACCTAGAATAAAATTGCATGACACAGTACTGTATTTTCCTTTTCCGGTCTTATCTAATGTAGTTCAAAGTTGCCAAGAATTTACTGTAGTACAGTAGACTGTATTTAGAATTAAACTACAGTAATACATTTCATTTAAAGCGTGAAGGGATACATAATGCATATTATAAATTTACTGTTAGATTGAGGAGCCTCCCTCTCAATAAAGGACACCTCCCAGATGCGGACAGATTGTTATGTCCCTTCGATGTCCGTTAATGAGAGGTTTCACTGGCTGTTAATGAATAATGGTAATATTGACTTTCAGGAAAACACGAAATTTTATGTTTCAAAGCACTCTTTTTCAACATACATATTGCTCTCGCTGATGGTAAAACAGCTGACACATTATTCATAGATCATTTACTAATTACCTACATTACAAAAAACAGCAGTCGAGCCCCGAGTCACAAAGAGTTTCTCCATGCAGCTTCTCCATTGCTTCTTCCAGATCAAGTGCTTGCTGTTCGCTATACAGTTCCTCGATGTTTTTGCGTCGGATTTAGGAATAACTGACGACAGCTGTGCAAGCTCCTGTGTTACATATTTCAGCGCGACTGGAGTGTGAGCCATGAAAACCAAACAAAATGGCGCTGTAGGTTATACACACACTGCGACAGACAATCTAATGAAAGCAATATCCTTCCAGAGAACATTCAACAGGGATGTTCGTAGCGCCGAATTCAAGGAGGAGAGATGTCGGATATTTACAAAATACATGCTGATGTTTCGATACCTGCATGAGATTTGAAAATATCTATTGAAAAATTGGTAACAGTCAGTGTTTGTATTAACTCTAGACCAGGCATGCCCAGTCCGGGCATTACTAGCCTTTAGACGAGGTGCAACAGAGACTTAGAATCTCAGGATCGCATGCAGGCACGCGCTTAAGGGGTTAGGTACAGCTTACAAATTTTTTGGAAATATTCAACATTTTTTTTCCTCCATTACCGTATCTTGTACAATAATGAAAATTAGTATGTATAAAACACTGTCCTTCTGCTATATGAAAAAAAAAAACATTTTTATGACTTAAAAAATTATTTATATATTTATGCTCGACCATGCCGAAATGTATTAATTATACATCTGGTAGCAGTCCCTTAATGCATGTCATTAAAGTACACCTACTCATTAAAGTACAGGTGTTTTCAGCCAATGACAACTCAGCTTACAGGTGTTCAGCCAATGACAAGTCAGCTTTGTACCATTATAAAACCGCAAGTATCGATTATTCTCGGATATGCAATCGAAAGAGAATTAGCGAAAAGTCACGGAGGCTGGAAATCCAATACTGTCGCAGAAGGTTATGTTCTGTTACTATAATAATTAGCGTTAATTGTAAATAATATTCAAATAAATTCAATTTGTCATCTCGTTTTTCAATGTCGAATTCAATAATCAAGGTTATACCAAGTTTAACGGGATTACACAAGGTCAGTGACATTATTGTTCCTCAGAAAAAATCAATACTTTCGCGTCTGCGCACATCTCACAATTCACGACCTAGAACAAGGTCACTTCCGATCTTGTCAGATACAAATAAAATGTATACATCTGAATAATTTCAAGTTAGAAATATGGTCGAGCATAAAAAGTCGTATGAAACTCGCCTATAATGGTAATTAAGAAGCTCGTATGAAAATTATGAAACTCGCTTGCGCTCGTTTCATAAACATCCATACTCGCTTCTTAATTACTATCATTATAGGCTCGTTGCATAATGTACTATTATGATTAAAAAATATATATATATTTTTTTTTTTCTAAATTCAAAATGGTGGCAGTTCACTGTGCAATGATGAAGCGTTTCCCTCGTAACTCATAAACTTGTTAACTTTTTCATGTTCTCTCTCTTGTATTTAATTGCTGAAACTCGTGTTTACAATGTCATGCTCTTTAAACTACATTCCTTAATAAATTTCTTTGTGGTGTCTCTTCTAGAACTCATTGTAAACCACTTTTTGTACAACTAGGAATACTTACGTTGACGTCAATGTTTATTCTCGATTGCCTTCTGTATGTTAAGCGTAATGTGCATAATATTCCTACTTGTTCATCCATTCATAATTATTCTACCCGTTCCAAACTTGACATATATTTCACCAAGTACAAATATAGTACTACATGCAATAGATTTATTTCCATATCTTATAAACTGTATAACTCTTTACCATTGCATATAAGAAACGCGTCATATTTTACTTTCAGAAGGATGGTGAGAAGGACTTTGATGGCAAATCCAATCTACAGTGTCTATGATTATAGCAATATTACGTTTTAGATACTATTTTTTTTAACCTCATGTAATTGACAAATCTGTACATTTTAACCTGATTTTATACTATTTCTTTTAAAACTTTTAACCTGGTTTTGTGATTGCATATTTATTTTTTATTTTATTCTTACATTTATTCATATTGTAGTAGCCATGTATTATATATATCTACTCTGACGTTGTCTATGGCTGTAAATCGCTGAATGACATTATAAAAAAAATAATATTCTTTTTTAATTTTGTGTTAGAAGAAAATACTGATATTTGACCATTTTTAATGAATTTATTTTTTATCAGGCGATCTATCAAAGGCAGAGAAGTGATCTTGCATCATATTGTAGATATGACATGCATAAATACACACACAAAATTTCATCACAGAATGTTGGATAGTTTTTGAGTTATGTGGGAAATGCTTCATCACTGCACAGTGAACAGAATTTTGAAAAAAAAAATGTAAATAATTTTCTTTAAATCGTAAAAATATTTTTTTCATATAGCAGAAAGACAATGTTTTACACATGCTAATTTTCATTATTGTGCAAGACACAATAATGGAGGGAAAAAAATGTTGAATATTTCCAACATTTTACTGCTGTGAGCTGTGCCTAACCCCTTAATAGTACATTATGCAACGAGCCTATAATGGTAGTAATTAAGACGCAAGTATGATTGTTTATGAAACTCGCTTGCGCTCGTTTCATAATTTTCATACGAGCGTCTTAATTACCATTATAAGCAAGTTTCATACGACTTTTTATGCTCGACCATATTTCTAACTTGAAAGTATTCAAAATTATGGTTATGTGCGAACTAACCTGAATTGTGAGATGTGCGCAGACGCGAAAGTATTGATTTTTTCCGAGGCCGAATTTCATTGACCTTGGCACAGAATAAGATGAACATTACTCTGATATAACCTGAAAATTGATTTAGAATTGAAAAACGAGATGACAAATTGAATTTATTTGAATATTATTTACAATTAACTCTAATTATAATAGTAACAGAACATAACCTTCTGCGACAGTATTGGATTTCCAGCCTCCGTGACTTTTCGCTAATTCTCTTTCGATTGCATATCCGAGAATAATCGATACTTGCGGTTTTATAACAGTACAAAGCTGACTTGTCATTGGCTGAACACCTGTACTTTAATGAGTAGGTGTACTTTAATGACATGCATTAAAGGACTGCTACCAGGTGTATAATTACTACATTTCGGCATGGTCGAGCATAAAATATTCTATGTCACTGTTTGTCTATTTGAAAATCCCTGACCCACAATCTGGTTTGAACCAGAGACATTTGGGTCCATAGGAAATTACATTTAGAAGCAGTCATTAAGGACTACACCTGGATTGTGTATGTTGACGGTGACTTGTATTTCAGTCCTTTGCCTTCATAAATAGTTCACGGAACGTGGCCCGTGTGACAGGCGGCCCGCGTCTGTTGGAGATGTTTTCTGTTTCGCAGTTGAAAATACTTAAAAATATCATCTGGAGCTCACCTCCACGTGCGAGCAGCCGCTTGCACGTGCTCCCCTTCTGTATATTTCATATTGGAGTGTAGAATTACCTGAAAGACTCAGAAGGGGAGCAAATTGCCCCAGCTGTGAGACTTGTTCGGAATACATGCAGAGCTGCCCGAATGGTTGGGCCAGTCAACGGAATTGTTGCGGCGTGCTCTAACACGTTGCAACGTGTTTTGATTGGAAGTATTGTGTGGTATCTTTTTCACGCTTTCTAAAGAAAATATAATCTATACTAATAATAAATCTGTAGCCGAAATTTTTCTGGTAATTTTCTATTTTCCAAAAATAATTGGTCCTAACATATATAATTAACCGCCCTGAAACCGAAAATCACTTTTTTGACATTTTTTTTGTATGTCTGTCTGTCTGTCTGGATGTCTGTTACCTTTTCACGCGATAATGGTTGAACCGATTTATATGAAAATTGGAATATAAATTAAGTTCGTTGTAACTTAGAACTTAGGCTATATGGCATTCAAAATGTTTTATTTAAAGGGGGGTTATAAGGGGGCTTAAATTAAATAAATCGAAATATCTCCCTTATTATTAATTTTCATGAAAAATATTACGTAACAAACGTTTCTTTAAAAATAATTTCCGATAAGTTTTATTCTATGCAAAATTTTGATAGGACCGATATTTAATGAGATAAATGAGTTTCAAAATTACAGTAACGCCATCTAAGGCGGTGTAATGAAATAAAAAACAAATGACTTCGTCTATAAGGGGCTTTGGACAACAACAATCGAAAGCTATGAAACATAGCCTACAGAGAATGTTTCTGTGTTTGTATGAAGTAATGTCGGAAGCTAAATTAACCGATTTGTATAATTAATTATTAATTCACCATTGGAAAGTGTAGTTTCTCTAGATGGGCATAATGCTATAATGTTATTACAGTAACTTCTGAGTGAATCGAGGACAGGTAAGATTAAAATAGCTTCTTATGCACAGAAAAGTTGATAGGCTATTCTGTACATTCGTTTCCTGTATTTCCTAAAATAATTTTTATGACCGAATGAGTGGTTTCTGGATCAGAATGATCGCATTTTAATTTTTTTAATACAATTGAAATAAGGTAACATAATAAACAATTTATCCTTCTATCAAACACGAATGTTCCCTGGATCAAACGTCCTATTTTAATTATGTAATTACTTTATATTTATTTCTAACGGGTGCAGCGGAGCGCTCGGGTACGGCTAGTTAGAGAATAATTCGTTAGTCTCTTATAAGTAAGACTTTTCACAGTCTTTTTGCTTTGTATTCAGATGTGTCATAATAACAACTTATATGGTAATAATAATAATATTAATAATAATAATAGAATTTATAATATAGAAAATACCTCCATTTCTATTGCTTAAATCTAAATTACTATTGCACTGTATGTGACAATGTAGGTATATATTTCTTGTGGCAACCTCACTGACTACGTACTGTTGCTTATCAAATAAATAAATAAATAAATAATAATAAGTAAATTATAAGTGAATACATAAACTGATGTATTACAGAGCCAAACCCGTGTAGACTATATACATGGTGATTCACGAAATTCTCCTCCGGTTTATGGAGATAATTCCTAAGGTTATTTGGAACAAAAAACGTAAATAATTTAATAGGTTCACATTCACAATTAACGGAGTTACAACACATAAATAAGTAATAAACAAATAAATAGATATTAGGCTATTTTACTGTATAAATTGTATCATCCTCTACCTTATTATTGTCGATTTAAAGAAATAAATATATAAATAAATAAACAAACACATAAATAAATAAATAAATAATAAGTAAATTATAAGTGACTACATAAACTGATGTATTACAGAGCCAAACCCGTGTAGACTATGTACAGGGCGATTCACGAAATTCTCCTCCGGTTTATGGAGATAATTCCTAAGGTTATTTGGAACAAAAAATTTAAATAAATTAATAGCATCACATTCATAATTAACGGAGTTGCAACACATAAATAAATAATAAACAAATAAATAGATATTGTTTTACTGTATAAATTGTATCATCCTCTACCTTATTATTCTCGATTTAAATAAATAAATAAATAATTAAATAAATATTATTTTACTGTACAAATTTTATCATCCTCTACCCTATTAGTCTTGATTTAAGTAAATAAATAAGCAAATAAACATTAATAATAATAATAATAATAATAATAATAACTGTTGATTTAGGTTATTTAATGTAATAGAAAAATGGTATTTAACAAGAAAATCAAACTGATGATTCGTCATGTAATTACTTGACATTCGCATTGCAGTAGGAAAACACTTAATTGAAAAATCGAATCTGGTAATCAGTCCAAGCGGGTATTGAACTCACGCCCGTGTGTAGCTCTAGATCAGTAGTGGAACGCGCCTTCTTCCTGAGTTACGCCGGTGTTTGCTATTGTTATCAGGCCTACTACTACTACTACTATTATTATTATTATTATTATTATTATTATTATTATTATTATTATTATTTGTGTAGCTTTCAACAACTCCTATGTGGTATACTATAGTGTAGTTTTAAATGCTCTATTTTGCGGTCTGTATATGATCAAGAACTTTTGCTGTCACCGCTCACTGAACATTTCCCTGAGGGCACTATTCCAGTTTACGTTATCGGTAAACAGGAAGCCAGCCGGGCGGGGCGGGGGAGGGTGCAATTGGTGGTAACGCGGCCACAAATCATGCCTTAAAGAGAGCTCTCACAGCGCGGAAACAATGCCAGACTAAAGGACGCCGGCGCCCGGGGAACAATCCAGCAGTGGATCTGACGCCACATAGGACGACCTAATTCACGAACGACCAGGCACAGCACGAGAGATCATGTTCGCCCAACCATTGCTGTTGTTGTTATTATTATTATTATTTTTTTTATTACTATTATTATTATTGTTATGTTATTATTATTATTATTATTATTATTATTATTATTATTATTATTATTAGTAGTAGTAGTAGTAGTAGTAGTAGTAGTAGTATTCATTGAATCCTGAACAGATGGAAAAACTATTTTGGACAACTACTAAATATACATAGGCCAAATAGAAATGATCGGGACAAAATTGAAATACAAACTGCTGAGCCATTTATACCCGAACCCACACTTTCTGAAGTCGAAATTGCGAAAGAAAATCTGAAAAATTATGTCTCCAGGTATCGAACAAATTCCAGCAGAATTAATACAAGAGGGTGGAAGCGCATTATCTAACGAAATTTATAAGCTTGTACTTGCAATTTGGGAAAAGGAAATTGTACCAGAACAATGGAAGGAGTCCATAATAGTACCTATCTTTAAGAAGGGGTACAAGACTAACTGTAGTAACTTTCGAGGAATGTCACTTTTGTTGACGTCGTACAAAATTTTGTCCAATATTCTTTTGAGAAGATTAACTTCATATGTAGAAGAAATTATTGGGGATCATCAGTGTGGTTTTAGGCGTAATAGATCAACTATTGACCAGATATTTTGTATTCGACAGATAATGGAGAAAAAATGGGAGTATAAGAGTACAGTGCATCAGTTATTCATAGATTTCAAAAAGGCATATGACTCGGTTAAGAGAGAAGTTTTATATGATATTCTTATTGAATTTGGTATTCCCAAGAAACTAGTTCGATTAATTAAAATGTGTCTCAGTGAAACGTACAGCAGAGTCCGTATAGATCAGTTTGTATCAGATGCGTTTCCAATTCACTGTGGCTAAAGCAAGGAGACGCACTATCACCTTTACTTTTTAACTTTGCTCTAGAGTACGCCATTAGGTAAGTTCAGGATAACAGGCAGGGTTTGGAATTGAACGGGTTACATCAGCTGCTTGTGTATGCGGATGACGTGAATATGTTAGGAGAAAATCCACAGACGATTAGGGAAAACACGGCAATTTTACTTTAAGTAAGTAAAGAGATAGGTTTGGAAGTAAATCCCGAAGAGACAAAGTATATGATTATGTCTCGTGACGAGAATATTGTACGAAATGGAAATATAAAAATTGAAAATTTATCTTTTGAAGACGTGGAGAAGTTCAAATATCTTGGAGCAAAAATAACAAATATAAATGATACTCGGGAGGAAATTAAACACAGAATAAATATGGTAAATGCCTGTTATTATTCGGTTGAGAACTTTTTATCATCTAGTCTGCTGTCAAAAAATCTGATAGTTAGAATTTATAAAACAATTATATTACCGGTTCTTCTGTATGGTTGTGAAACCTGGACTCTCACTTTGAGAGAGGAACATAGGTTAAGGGTGTTTGAGAATAAGGTACTTAGGAAAATATTTGGGGCTAAGAGGGATGAAGTTACAGGAGAATGGAGAAAGTTACACAACACAGAACTGCACGCATTGTATTCTTCACCTGACATAATTAGGTACATTAAATCCAGACGTTTGAGATTGGCAGGGCATGTAGCACGTATGGGCGAATCCAGAAATACATATAGAGTGTTAGTTGGGAGGCCGGAGGGAAAAAGACCTTTAGGGAGGCCGAGACGTAGATGGGAGAATAATATTAAAATGGATTTGAGGGAGGTGGGATATAATGATAGAGAATGGATGAATCTTGCTCAGGATAGGGACCAATGGAGGGCTTATGTGAGAGCGGCAATGAACCTCCGGGTTCTTTAAAAGCCAGTATGTAAGTAAGTAAGTAAGTAAGTAAGTAAGTAAGTAGTAGTAGTAGTAGTAGTAGTAGTAGTAGTAGTAGTAGTAGTAGTAGTAGTAGTAATACTAGATCCAACGCAGAACTGCACGCATTGTATTCTTCACCTGACATAATTAGGAACATTAAATCCAGACGTTTGAGATGGGCAGGGCATGTAGCACTTATGGGCGAATCCAGAAATGCATATAGAGTGTTAGTTGGGAGAACGGAGGGAAAAAGACCTTTGGGGAGGCCGAGACGTAGATGGGAGGATAATATTAAAATGGATTTGAGGGAGGTGGGATATGATGATAGAGAGCGGATTAATCTTGCACAGAATAGGGACCGATGGCGGGCTTAAAAGCCATTTGTAAGTAAGTGGTAATAGTAGTAGTACATCAATATTTCGTCGATTTACAAACAAAACACCATTTGAAAGTTACCTATGGACGCAGAATTATAGCTTTAAAAATAGGATATCCCACTGGAACACTTTGCATCATCAGGGTCATAATACAGGGCAATTACAAATAATTCATCAGGGAAATATGCCAGTTGTTTTATGCATCTGTCCAATTTGTACAACCATGTGTCTCATTGTTCTGAGAAGACATAGTTCCCTCAACGTGTACAGATGGCTCTGCTAGTAAATGAACTTCAAGTTGGTACGACCCGCGTTTCGGAGGTGTTTTAGGTGGGGAGGCGTCGGTGCCACACCCCAGCAGTGAGTTCTAATTAAGGAACAACTGGAATAGACAGAACTACAGCCAGCAGCGGGGGGGGGGGCGATAGCTATGATCTTGGCGTTGCACCAACTGACAAGTCACCCCAACATCCATGGAGACACGGGGGGACTTCTTGCTTCCGCTGGAGCAAACATATATTTTCGGCGTGCCGTGATTCTTCCACTTCCCCTGTCTTTGTGTTTTTTTTTTCACCCCCTTCCCGTATACACGTGCCAAGATAGTTGTCTCTTATTTTGGTTTTGTGTGTAGGAACATTTTCGAAAAGAAAATAAGAGATATAAAATAACCAAAACAAACACACCTGTATTTTATTGCTTCTAGTTTCCATAGTAACAGACTGTCATTTTCATTAATATAGTTTAACGTCACATTTGTATAAAACTCGTTTAAAATGTTGATTTGCGATTTTTGGAACAGAGGAAATGTTTAGTTTTCATTTTCTGTTGAGATGGAATTTTTAATATTCGAACACTAAGAAATATTGTCTTTCCTGACTGAAATTCAAGTAAATACAGAAAGGACATTTGAAGGGATCCGGCTCAAAATCTGCTTAATGCAGTTTTTGATGAAATTGAGTTATATACAAAATCAGGTAGGACCATTCTGGGACATGCTCCAATTTGAGTTCTAAGGGTAGCTCAGTTGGTAGAGCAGCTGGCTACGGACTGGAAAGTCCGGGGTTCGATCCCAGATGGTGACAGGATTTTTTCTCGTTGCCAAACTTTCAGAACGGCCCCGAGGTTCACTCAGCCTCCTATAAAATTGAGTACCGGATCTTTCCCGGGGGTTAAAGGCGGTCAGAGCGTGGTGCCGACCACACCACCTCATTCTAGTGCCGAGGTCATGGAAAGCATGGGGCTCTACCTCCATGCCCCCCAAATGCCTTCATGGCATGTTACGGGGATAGCTTTTATAGAAAAGAATATAATATGCTTGCAAACTTATGTTAAAAAGAATTGCATTATTCATGGTTGCTGAGATATATATATATACAGTAATTTTCTTATTTTTCTCAGTATCTAAAATTATGCATTTAACAGAACATATGTTTCGTCTGCAAAGTCTGATTATGTTTCTATAAGAGGAATTGCCCTTTTATAGTGGTGCATTTAGACAAAATTAATAACTTCTCTCAGTAAGCTTTTCGTGTACTGTCACATCACACTCATTTGCAAACATGTCACTGAAAGGAGAAGCTGAAGAACATTATTATTATAATGCACAGATATTTTGATTTGTATTTATATACTTCTTAAATCTAATAAAAAGCAGTAGAATGTATTTAAAATACACCTATATAGTGTTTGTATTTCTCTTTGTAAAGTGAGTCAACCATTTCTCCTGCCGTTATGCTTTTTTATCTCAATCCTGTGCGTTACACGTGCCAAGACGATCGTCTTTTATTTTATTTAGCTCTGCATTGAGAAACATTTCGAAAAAAGCAGGTATATAAAATAACCAACACAAACACGACTGTCTTCTGTCACTTCCAGTTGTCATAGTAACAGACTATCATTTCATTAATAAGGTTTAACCTCACATTCCGTGTGTTTTAAGAAATACAAGCCGATCTTGTGAGCCAGAGAAGTTAAATATGTGAATTGTCATTTGTTTACAGCTATAAGCGAAACCCTAGTTCTTTTGAAGGAGCGAGTTTTCTCTATCTAGTAGCGTCATTTCATATATAATGCACAGGTTGGCAGAACTGTGAAGTGGATGACGCAACACCAATTAAAATTATGTCAGTTGCAGTTAAAGGATTGAGGAAGAAGCATGTGTGTTAAGTTGAAAATTTTAGTAGTCCGGCAACATCGCCGCTAACACAATCTACTCGTGATACAGATGTAAGAGGTCAACGAACTCGGTGTGTCTAGGTAGGTGAGCTGCTATCTGCCAAGACGTTGCCACTTGCTCGCATCGTGCAATGGCTTGAATTTAGAGGTTTTTAAAATTAAATGTACACGAAAACCGTCATGCTATTGAAATACGCCAGAGGGATAAATTATTCTTTATGAGATTTTCTATCGATATGGACAAAAATCACAATCGTACTCGCAATAGTTATCGAATAAGAGATTGTTAAACATTCGAGAAAAAAAAAAACGTTTTTTTTCTGGAAAACTATGAACATTTCACTAATATGATATTACGCCTATAGTTTCTTGTTAGGCCTACATACAACATCAACTATTTGCTCTGGAAATCTGCAAGGCTATTTCACGTCCACCCTGTATAAACAAAATAGAAATAGGCACTTTTAGGCTCTAAAATCTTAAAATAAGTTACAATGAAAAAATAGGCATTTTAGGCACCATAAAACCCTCTCCAAGCGTTCACTTTTTATACAAAGCGTGAAGATATTCAACTATCCATGTTGAATCTTTCGTACATTACTTTTAACACTTGAATATAAATAATTGATTAAATGGCGATCTTACTCGTGTTAATCATGTAAGCATGTGCGGCTTACAGCTGTTTCGGTGTTACTTGACACCATCCTCAGAGCCTTCTGTGTCTCGGCGTCATCTCAACTTCGCTGCCTGTTGTGTGGGTGCGTTCGTGTGCTGAAGAGTTGAGTGAAATAGTGTGTGTGTTCTGAAATTGAACTGTGTGTTGAGAATTTGATTAGGGTGTGTTTTAGTGTGTCTGTACATTTAATATTGTTCTAGTGTGTTGAGTTTTTGGTTTTTGGGTTGTATGTGTAGGATTTCCATGTCTGTATTTATGTTATTGTATGTGTGGTTAGCATTAGTTATGTTTTATGTGTTTATTTATTTATTTTATTTTATTGGGTTATTTTACGACGCTGTATCAACATCTAGGTTATTTAGCGTCTGAATGAAATGAAGGTGATAATGCCGGTGGAATGAGTCCGGGGTCCAGCACCGAAAGTTACCCAGCATTTGCTTGTATTGGGTTGAGGGAAAACCCCGGAAAAAACCTTAACCAGATAACTTGCCCCGACCGGGATTCGAACCTGGGCCACCTGGTTTCGCGGCCAAACGCGCTGACCGTTACTCCACAGGTGTGGACTTTATGTGTTTATTATGTAAGCACATGTTTACATAATTAACACGAGTAAGATCGCCATTTAATAATTATGTATATTCAACTAGTTTTACTTTATTCCTATTGAAGGAAAATAGATATTTTGCCCAAAATCCGAGGGCAAATAGTAACATAATTTTGCGCCACTTTGTCGACAATCCGCAACAATGATCTTTTGCTGAAATCTAGGATGGCTCTTACAGAAATTATTGAGTTTATGTTGATACAAGGAAACATAATCAGCTCTTATCTGACATAGATACTGTATGTATGAGGTTACCAACTGAAGAAACGGTTTGTTAATTGTTAATGATCATTAAAAACTAGGTCAAAATATTTCTAATTTCAACCCGGTACAATGACGTTCAAATCTCGGAGATGGTAGAATTGTATTGGTACTGGATAAAGGTAAGGTTGCGAGGGAATTTTTGGGATTACCCTGTTTTCTGTCATCATTCCACCAACACCCTTCACAAGTCATTCGCGCTATCCTTTATGAAATCATCACGAAGAGCTTTATTTTAATAATATTTCTCTAAATACACACATCATAAGAAAAGAATTCCTCTTAAATACACAAATTGCTTTCAGATTAATTTATTTTCCAGCACCCTTAAAATTCCGGCAGATAATGTATCTGTTCACTTGAAAGAGTTAATTGCAAGATCCATAATGTGTGTTGCTGTTAATAAAGCAGGGGACGAGAGCTGTAAAATACAGTGACGAATACAGATGAACATCGGGTTTTTGTGGGACAACCAGACGGGAAAATTCCATTGTTAAGATAAGGAGCGAGCTGGGGAGTTATAATTAAGATAGATTGGAGGGGTGGCAGGGAATGAAATCGCGAGCTGAATAACGATGAGGCAGGATATGCGATTGCGTGAACAGGCGAGATGACTGTACAGGAAATTTCCGTGAACGGTCGGTCCTATCTGCAGCTTTCCTTTCGTAGTCTGTTCGGCAGGTGACAACGATGACCATGGTATTCACATTCCCGTTATTGTATTCATCATCGTATTTGTAGAGTATGATACATTTCAGGCTTCTGAAGACTTTGATTGTTGTGTGAGATATTTTCTCATTTTACGTAAAATACATTGTATACAATTGAAGAGTGGAGGGCAAACGCTAATTAGGATTTCCCGGTCTCTGTTCGGGTCAGAAATCCTAACAGAACTTATATTTAACTCTTCGGTGAATTTCGGTGAAATCCAGAGGGCCTAATTAGTCAAACCCACTCACTAATGAGTCAACTAGGCCAGGAGCAATGGGTAGAGTGGCCAGTTTCTTTTCTTCTCATTCCATACATCACTGATTAGCTACATATTACACTAATCAATGGTTTTTTTATTAGGTTATTTTACGACGCTGTATCAACATCTAGGTTATTTAGCGTCTGAATGATAGGAAGGTGATAATACCGGTGAAATGAGTCCGGGGTCCAGCACCGAAAGTTACCCAGCATTTGCTCGTATCAATGGTGATAATGATCAAATAATAATGATAATAATGAAGATGATGACTATGATGATACTAATGGTGAAATAATAATGATTATGATAATAATGATGATAATAAAGATGATAATGATACTAATGATGAAATAATAATAATGATGATACGAATGTTGAAATAATAATAGTGATGATATTATTGATAATGATGAAATAATAATGATCATAATGATAATAATGTTGAAATAATGACAATAATGATAATACTATAATCATTACAACAACAATAAGAATAACAACAATAATAACAAATAAGAAGAGTTATAATAATAATAATAATAATAATAATAATAATAATAATAATAATAATAATAATCTTCTACTGTCTCTAATTATAATGATGTATGTATGTATGTATTTTTAGTAGGTTATTTTACGACGCTTTATCAACAGCTTAGGTTATTTAGCGTCTGAATGAGATGAAGGTGATAATGCCGGTCAAATGAGTCCGGGGTCCAGCACTTACCCAGCATTTGCTCATATTGGGTTGAGGGAAAAACGTCAACCAGGTAACTTGCCCCGACCGGGAATCGAACCCGGGCCACCTGGTTTCGCGGCCAGACGCGCTAACCGTTACTCCACAGGTGTGGACCTAATCAACGTTGATTCTAATGATCAAATAATAATAATGATAATATTGAAGATGATGACAATGATTATACTAATGATAAAATAATACTGATTATGTTAATAATAAAGATGATAATGTTACTAATAATGAAGAAATAATGATAATAATAAAGTTGATAATGATACTAATGATGAAGAAATAATGATGATAATAATAAAAATGATAATGATACTAATGATGAAATAATGATAATAATAAAGTTGATAATGATACTAATGATGAAGAAATAATGATGATAATAATAAAGATGATAATGACACTAATTATGAAATAATGATAATAATACTGATGATGTTAATGATGAGATAATAATGGTGATGATAATGATAATGATGATACGAATGTTGAAATAATAATAAAGCTGAAATTATAGTGATGATAATAATGAAATAATGATGATCATAATGATAATAATGGTGAAATAATGACAATAATGATAATACTATAATCATTACAACAACATTAAGAATAACAATAATAATAAGAAAAATCAGAAGAGTTATAATAGTAGTAGTACTACTACTACTACTTACTGGCTTTTAAGGAACCTGGAGGTTAATTGCCGCCCTCACATAAGCCCGCCATTGGTCCCTATCCTGAGCAAGATTAATCCAGTCTCTACCATCATATCCCACGTCCCTCAAATCCATTTTAATATTATCTTCCCATCTACATCTCGGCCTCCCCAAAGGTCTTTTCCCCTCTGGCCTCCCAACTAACACTCTATATACATTTCTGGATTCGCCCATACGTGCTACATGCCCTGCCCATCTCAAACGTCTGGAGTTAATGTTCCTAATTATGTCAGATGAAGGATACAATGCGTGCAGTTCTGCGTTGTGTAACTTTCTCCATTCTCGTGTAACTCCATCCCTCTTAGCCCCAAATATTTTCCTAAGAACCTTATTCTCAAAACCCTCAATCCCTGTTCCTCTCTCAAAGTGAGAGTCCAAGTTTCACAGCCATACAGAATAACCGGTAACATAACTGTTTTATAAATTCTGACTTTCAGATTTTTTGACAGCAGACTAGATGACAAAAGCTTCGCAACCGAATAATAACAATAATAGTAATAATAATAATATTTTATTCTCTCTCATTTCATTACAATTATGTATGTTTGTTCGAGTCCATTTCACTACACGTACAAGCCAGGTTCATTGAATGATATAAGGACGTGTATGGAGTATGTAGGTTGCTGATAATGGCAGAACCAACAAATGTTCGTAGAATTGATGATCCAGAAGCTGCACACAATAAATTTTATCTATGTTAGAAGATTTCATAACGGAGATTTCACCGCCCCTTTCGTATAGATCTGTAAAATATATCTTACATCAAATTGGATATCCAGTGTTGCTCTTGGGTTAGACGTATTAGCTTCCACGGGCCGACGTATTGATCTATCGTGCTTCAACGCCGAAACCCCCCGCTTCCCTGCGCTCTTGGCCGGCCTCCATGTTCCTCGACAAGTGTAGTAACCTTTCCCTTGGCAGCCGTTCTAAATGTCGGGAAGCATTCTTTCAATGCTTTGTCCGGAATGCTGTAGGAAAGGTTATGCAAATTGCATGACAATATTTATGTGATGTGAGGCGTTTGTGTAGGTCAGACGTGGAGGAAATATTATTATGTATTCAAAGGAGGCTTTGGATTTTGTCCATTGTGATGAAAATACTTGACATTCTATTCATTTTCTTATAAAGCAGGACTTGTAGTCCGTATGTATGTTTTAACCTACGTGAAATTTGCGAAAATCATGCACTGGAGTGCTCATTTGCATAATGTTACATTATTTTTGTAATTTATAGTAATTGCATAAAGATAGTCAATAGCGACAGCTGGTTAACTTACAACCAAAATGCTCATAACCAGGGAAAGGATTTATATGTAAATACATATTTACTTATAAAGCTAATATAATTTATATTTTGCATTATCTTTATGTTTCACAATGTGTAGGGTTGAAAAATCCTACTTTTATTTTCCATATTTTTCCATATTTTAGAGTTTAGTACATATTTTCGTTAATTTCCATATATTTTCCATATTTCATATAAAACAGTCCATATTATATTAGGTTTAACAATAAAACAAAACAAAATTCCATTAACTTTTAAAAATACATTTCAACAATAGAGATTTAAACACATGTTCAGTAATCCCTTTAACATCAGAGTTATTTGAAAATTAGCAGTCCTATCAACAATGGGAAAGTAAGTTACAAAACTGTATTAATTTAATTTAAAATTTTTAACAGACTTCAGTTGTGCAGCTCAACAGTTAAATGCCAGTCAGAGTACACATAGGTTCAGTTTTGTAAATCATACTATAAAGACGGTAAATATGCCAAAAGTACGTCATTCAGTCAATTTAAAATCAAAACTAACAAGTTACATTTCAGAATTTAAAGAAGATGGTTTATCAACTGACAATAAAATATTATTTTGTAATTTGTGTCAGTGTGCAGTATCATCTACACAAAAGTTCCTGGTGCAACAACACATTACAACTAGTAAACATCAGGCCAACAAACAACTAAATTCCAAGCAGAGACAATTGTTTTTAACACAACCAACAACATCGAATGTAAGATCTGAGTTTAACATCGACCTGTGCCGTTCTCTCATCTCTGCTGATATTCCTCTCTACAAACTAAAGAATAAGGTCTTCAGGGAATTCCTTGAAAAATATACTCAACATACAATCCCGGATGAGTCAACACTTAGGAAGACGTATGCTCCATCCATCTACGATGAGACAATACAGAAGATAAGAGATGAAATTAAAGATAGTTCAATTTGGGTTTCCATTGATGAGACTCCCGACAAAGAAGGTAGACTTGTTGGTAATGTAGTTATCGGTTTGTTAAGTGAACAATATTCTGAACGAATTCTTTTACATTGTGATGTTCTAGAAAAGTGCAATAACAAAACTATAGTTAAACTGTTCAACGAAGCTATGGGTATCCTGTGGCCGAAGGGTATTATGTACGATAATGTGTTATTCTTTATTAGCGATGCTGCCCCTTATATGGTCAAAGCTGGACAAGCATTATCTGTTGTATATCCTAAATTGACTCATTTTACTTGTGTGGCGCATGCATTTCATCGTGTGGCAGAAGTGGTCAGAGACAATTTCCCTAAAGTAGATTTGTTGATTTCATCAGTGAAAAAAGTATTTCTCAAAGCTCCCAGTAGAGTTAACGTGTTGAAAGAAATGTACCCTGAAATTCCATTGCCACCAAAGCCAATTTTAACTAGATGGGGTACATGGCTAGAAGCAGTTGAATATTATGCCGAACATATAGACTCTATTAACAATGTTCTCCTTGCATTGGACTCTGAAGATGCAGTCTCAATTGATACTGCGAAAACAGTTACCTGTGACATAAGTGTGAAGAATGACTTAGCTCACATTCAGCATACATTTTCATGCATCATAAAAACGCTCAAAAGTCTCCAAAATAGGCACCTTTCACTATCTGAAAGTTTTGAAATTATAAATAGTACTGTGGAACAACTGAATCGTGGTAGAGGTAAAGTTGCAGATGCAGTAAGAGCTAAGGTGGACACTGTACTTTCAAAAAACCCTGGATATGAAGAACTACAAAAGGTTGTTGCTGTGATGAGTGGTGAATCAACAGTGAAGATTAACTTGGACTTATCCCCAGCAGACATTGTGAAATTGAATTATGTACCAGTTACTTCTTGTGACGTCGAACGCTCTTTTAGTCAGTATAAATCTATCCTCAGAGACAATAGAAGAAGATTCACTTTTCAGCACTTGAAAGAAATGTTTGTAACCTATTGTTATGGTAACAGACAATAAAAATTGTGTTTTGTTGAAACTACATTGGAAGATAAGGTACGTCCATTATATTTTTTGTTTAGTTTGATTAAAATGTACCAATATTTAACGTACATAGTCATTTTTTTATAATTTTAAGTCCATATTTAATTCCATATTTTGGTAAAAATCCATATTTAATTCCATATTTTGGTAAAAATAACTACATATATATTTACATATTTCATATATTTTTAGTCCATATAAATCCGTTCCCTGCTCATAACAGACCATAATGGACATCTAAATCTAATAGATGATGATGGTCAAGGCCAGGTTCTGTTGGTGAAAACTTTTCAGATTTTTCTTACTTACCGTTAAAAATATGACAATATATTTCTTCATCCTATATATACAGCCTCAGTTTAATAGAAATTGTACTCGCTTTCGAGAGAAGTAAGCGGTTGTCGGATAATAACTCAATGTAGATCAAAGTTACGGAAGTTCTTGCTTAATAGATTAATTACTGTTCAATATTTGCAACTTACAATGAGACTGACTTTTGTCCAATATTATTATTATTATTATTATTGTTATTAATATTATTATTATTATTATTATTATTATTATTATTATTATTATTATTAAACAATATCAGCCTTCGTATTCCTACAAGATTTCAAAAAAATGTTTATAACAGAAATTCAAAATCACTTTCTCCAGTCTGTAGATGCATAAAATATGCCAATTTGCATGGGCACAATTTAGATCTTTTAAAGTATAGTTTTATTTTGATTATTAGTATTTACTGTTCTTGTACTCAATTTTATTTATGTATTTTTTTCTTGTTTTAAGATATCATTTATTTATTTTTGCACCTTTGTATCTTCTGTTTGTGTATTGTGCTGAACTTGGCCTCTAGCTGTTGTTCAGCACACAAATATTAATAATAAATAAATAAATAGATAGATAGATAGATAGATAGATAGATAGATAGATAGATAGATAGATAGATAGATAGATAGGTAGGTAGATAGGTAGATAGATAGATAGATAGATAGATAGATAGATAGATAGATAGATAGATAGATAGATAGATAGATAGATAGGTAGGTAGGTAGGTAGGTAGGTAGGTAGGTAGGTAGGTAGGTAGGTAGGTAGGTAGATAGATAGATAGATAGATAGATAGATAGATAGATAGATAGATAGATAGATAGATAGATAGATACATAGATAGATAGATAGATAGATAGATAGATAGATAGATAGATAGATAGATAGATAGATAGATAGATAGATAGATAGATAGATAGATAGATAGATAGATAGATAGATAGATAGATAGATAGATAGATAGATAGATAGATAGATAGATAGATAGATAGATAGATAGATAGATAGATAGATTATTACCATTAATTTATTTAACTAGAATACAAAACATCTAATGCCTAAATTCCATTACATTCATTAGACCTATATTTCCATTATATCGACATAAGAATTAAATAAACTAATAATTTTGCAGCTGATAAATAATGAAATTAAGTCTAAAGTAAAAAAAAAAAGCAATATGTAAGTACTTGTGTAAATAAGTATAGAAATAAGTAAATAAAGAATTATTTTATCAGCTCGTAAATGATCAAATGAATAAACTTAATATAGAAGTAAAAAGAAAGGAACATATACAGGGTTAGTTAAAAGTCCCACACCACCTACATAACTTTTGAAGCATGTGGTTCAGTGTTCCGTTGAAAATAAGAGAGTTGGAGTTACTTCCGGTTAAACCGGAAGTAGAAAAATCTCGGTAATACCATTATTGAGTTCTTAGTATATGGTTATCCTCACATACTAAGTTTCATATCACTGAACCGTATGCTTCAAAAGTTATTTAGGTGGTGCGGGACTTTTAACTAACCCTGTATAATAATGGAGTAAACAAATATTACCAGTTAGTAGGCCCACTTTTATTTAAGTACATACTTGACTCTATGAATATTGCAACTCTGTGTAACGAACCTGTCAGTAGGTAAGTCTCTGCCTCTCGCCAGTAATTCAATATTTCAGATAGTTACGAGCAGGTAATAAACTAACGTCATTTGTAAGCGCTCCTTGGCGCACATTCATCATATCAATTGCCGGCAGGTGTGGTCATAGGTTACATTGCGCATACAGGTGGCTTCATGGTGCATTACCATTAAACAGTTGCGACGCCAATTGCTGCGAATGAGGCTTCCAACCAAGCTAAATATCTAGCTGTTCCTGACGAGATACGTGTCCCTGTCTTATCATTGTCAGGTGTATGTTTTTCTAACGTTGGCCTTATTTTACGAGATCACACAGCTTCTTGTAAACGTCTGTACACTTCTACCAAAAGCCCAATTCAATCGGTTGTTTTTTAAACTCCTTAAGTCAAAAAGTGAAGACTGTAAACAGAAGCTCGCTGAGTCCATTTGTATTATTTATACAGAGTGATTTATATAGAACTGACACATTTCTTTCTTTCTTTATTTCAAAACGAATGATGCTAGCCACAATTTGTTACACCTCAAATGTAGAGTATCTTTTGGAGATTACTAACCTCTATTGCAAATGTTGAAAATTCTTTATTAATTTACTGGAAATTCACTTAATAACCAGTTTTTAACGTCAAATTAAACAGGAGTTTTGATTCCCTGTCATGAGATGCGCAGATGTTTATTTTTTATTCTGTATATTTGTCATATTCTTTTAGAGATCCAGTTGTTTCCAATTTGTTTACCAATCCCAGTACTGTATTTCTTTGGGGGGTATTACGAACACCAAATTCTCTCTGGCATGCCCTTTGAGTAGCTGTAATTGAATTCGTAATCCAGTATTGCTTCACAAGGAAGAGCTTTTAATTTAATGTGTACTGCATTTTCAGTGACTAAAACAAAATGTCGAAAACAGATACCAACAATAAGGAATAAAGAATAAACATCTGCGCATCTCGTGACAGGGAATCAAAACTCCTGCTTAATTTGACGTTAAAAACTGGTCATTAAGTGAATTTGCAGCCCAATAAATAAAGCATTTTCAACATTTGCTATAGAGGTTAGTAATCTCCCAAAGATACTGTACATTTGAGGTATAACAAACTGTGGCTAGCATCATTCGTTTTGAAATAAAGAAAGAAAGAAATGTGTCAGTTCTATATAAATCACTCTGTATCATAGGTAGGTATTAGAGATGAACAAAACGAACTGTCGCTCTCGCTCGCTGTGTACGTTGCACTTGTCTTTCGAGTCTCGTCTCGTAACTCTCGTGCGCTTCGAGTCTCGCTCATCATTCTCGAAATAGGATTTGGTCGGCGTGGAAAGATTTCGTAACTTTGAATAACATATCATTGAAATAAATAACATTAGAGATGTTTAATTGATACAAAAAACAAAACATAGTTATCAAAATGTTCTGGTTCTATGTTCAGATATTACCCATGGTTATATAAATAGAAAAAAAAAACAATTCTAAAATAAATTTGCATTTCTAAGAAACAAAACATAACGTTAAATAAAACGTTAATATTTTTCCACTTGCACACTTGATCTTAAAGAGACGAAAAAAAAAAAATCCTAGCCTTTTAATAAGGGCCTAGTAATTAAATAAAGATGGGGGAACGGATTATTTATTTGTTTTTTATTTTATTTTTTTTTAGTAGGTTACTTTACGACGCTTTATCAATAGCTTAGGTTATTTAGCGTCTGAATGAGATGAAGGTGATAATGCCGGTGAAATGATTCCGGGGTCCAACACCGAAAGTTACCCAGCATTTGCTCATGTTGGGTTGAGGGAAAACCCCGGAAAAAACCTCAACCAGGTAACTTGCCCCGACTGGGAATCGAACCCGGGCCCCCTGGTTTCGCGGCTAACCGTGCTAACCGTTACTCCACAGGTGTGGACAGGGAACGGATTATCATACACTGAAAGGTAGAGATGATGTTTCAAATAGGCTAACTGATTGTTTATACGTATATAACTGTTGCCAAAATAGATAAAAGTTCAGTCTGGTATAAACAACTGTGACGATTCAAGGCTGCTTGACATTCGAGTGTTGACCACTCCCGATGCATTGATTCGCTTGATTCACTCGCAAGCAGTCAAAGATGTAGGCACTATTGTCGTGCCGGTTTTTCGGCTTTGCGGGCGCTGTTAATCTTGTTTTCTCGATCGTTGTTCAACTCTAATAGGTATATATGATGATGTTTGAACCCTCTATCATATTTTAAGCATGTTTTCTTCCAAAATAACGCCAATCTTGTCTAAAAGTTTGTGTTATTGTGCATGCCACTTGAAAATTCGCCCAGTCCGTAGACTTGTGGGTATAAAAGCTAGCCCAGCCCTTTCATAAAAATGGATTTAACGTGTTTTGAGGTCACACTCTTCAATTTTAAACTGGTGGGAAAATTCAAAAACAGAATAATAAATAAATTAGGATGTAGGATGTAAAAATTGTTGCTTCTGAAAGTTAAATCTTGAGTGAAGAAGTCATGGTAATACGTCATTTAATTTGATGCTAGACAAGTTGAAAAGTTCACGACTTACGGGATTAAAAAAAGGTAGAGAAGAGAAGAGAAGAGAAGAGAAGAGAAGAGAAGAGAAGAGAAGAGAAGAGAAGAGAAGAGAAGAGAAGGATGAATGGCATGAAAAAGAAAGGATAATACAAGGAATATATAGATGAGATACAAGATGGAGACGAAAAAGCAAGAGAAGAGACAAATAGAAAGAAAACGAGGAAATAAATAGAGAAAAAGTAGAAGGCGATAAAGAGAAACAAAATAATGTGGAAAAGTAATAGTTTTCAATTATTTGTTTTATAATAATGTTTATGCTCGACCGTGCCGAAATGTAGTAATTATACACCTGGTAGCAGCCCTTTAATGGACCTCATTAAAGTACACCTATTCATTAAAGTACACGTGTTCCACCAATCAGAAAATACCATTGTAGCAATATGAAAGCGCAAGTATCGATTTCACAAATTGCACATTAAATAACCTACATTTGAAATAAAGTCAGTTCAGTTACTATAATAATTAGCGTTAATTGTAAATAATATTCAAATAAATTCAATTTTTCATCTCGTTTTTCATTGTCTAATTCAATTTCAAGGTTATATCAAGATTAATCTTTATTTTACTCTCTAGATTATATCAAGGTCGTCGACATTTGTTTCTCCGAAAAAATCAATACTTTCGCGTCTGCGCACATCTCACAATTTACGAGGTAGGCTATTGCACAAGGTCAGTTCCGCTCCTCACTCAGATAACAATAACATGAATACTTATGAATAATTTCAAGTTAGAAATATGGTCGAGCATAAAAAGTCGTATGAAACTTGCCTACAATGGTAATTAAGACGCTCGTATGGAAATTATGAAACTCGCTTGTGCTCGTTTCATAAACATACTCGCTTCTTAATTACTACCATTATATGCTCGTTGCATAATGTACTATTAAGTGTGGTACTCGAAGTCTGTTAACAGACTAATAGCGTTGTCAAGGAAACCGAAGCACTCAGAACGGTTTCGTTCTTTAAGGGAATGGAGCCATGATCAGCCTGGGTTGTCTCTGCCTTC
The DNA here is from genome assembly GCF_040183065.1 of Periplaneta americana. NCBI lineage: Eukaryota > Metazoa > Arthropoda > Insecta > Blattodea > Blattidae > Periplaneta > Periplaneta americana. The sequence continues at coordinate 202,106,575 of NC_091118.1, read as the reverse complement.
AGACGAATAGAAACGTGGAAGCTGAAGAGACAGAGAAAGAGCATGACATGGAGCTGGATGACAAGTGGAAAGAAATGGTGAGGAAGAGAACAAAGTAATTAACTTTGAAAAAAGAGTAAACCTACCTCTATAAAATAACTCCAGGGAATGGGAAACACGTGTACAGTTAAATGGGGCTGTCATTCCACACATTTTTTTCCTGCCGCAAACAAATATTGGTTTTCAGTGTTGCTGCCATTCCGTGAGGTCTGCAGCTTCCAAAACTCACCTCATCTCCTCCTGACAGAATGTTAACGCGCAAGACGTGTTTGTGCATACATCCACGTCTACAAGAAAAGGATATTGTCGTTACTTGGCACATGCTTTTACAATGTCTTTATCTGAAGTATAGAGACAAAATATTACAATACTGTACAAAGTAGATTTTAGAAACTTTCAGGGAAGTACAAGTTGTCAGCGTTTATAGTATTAAAAAGTGGTTTTCTTTCTTTCTTTCTTTCTTTCTTCTTTCTTTCTTTCTTTCTTCCTTCTTTCCTTCCTTACTCGATTTCTTTCTTGCTTTCTTCCTTTCTGTCTCTCTTTCTTTTTCTTTCTTTCTTCCTTCTTTTCTTTCTTCCTTTCTTTCTTTCTTTATTTCTTTCTTTATATCTTCCTTCCTTCCTTTTTGCCTTTCTTTTTTTCTTTAGTTCTTTCTTTCTTTCTCTCTTTCTTCCTTTTTCTTTTTCTTTCTTTCTTCCTTTCTTTCTTCCTTCCTTTATTTATTTCTTCCTTCCTTTCTGCCTTACTTTCTTTTTCTTTCTTTCTTTCTTTCTTTTTCTTCTCTTTATTTCCCTCTTTCTTTCTTCCTTTCTTTGTTCCTTTCTTTCTTTCTTTCTTCCTTCCTTCCTTTCTGCCTTTCTTTTTTTCTTTAGTTCTTTTTTCTTCCTTCCTTTCTTTCTTAATCTCGTTCTTCCTTTTTCTTTTTCTTTCTTTCTTCCTTTCTTTCTTCTTTCCTTTATTTATTTCTTCCTTCCTTTCTGCCTTACTTTCTTTTTCTTTCTTTCTTTCTTTCTTTCTTTCTTTCTTTCTTTCTTTCTTTCTTTTCCTCTCTTTATTTCCCTCTTTCTTTCTTCCTTTCTTTATTCCTTTCTTTATTTCTTCCTTCTTTCCTTTCTCTCTCTTTTTTCTTTAGTTTTTTCTTTCTTCCTTTTTCCCTTTCTTTATTTCTTTCTTTCATCTTTCTCTCTTTCTTTCTTCCTTCATTTCTTTACTCCTTTCTTCCTTTCTCCCTTTCTCTGTTTCTTTCTTCATTTCCTTACTCCTTTCTTTCTTTCTGTTCCATTCTTCCTTCCTTTCTTTCTTTCTTTCTTTCTTCATTTCTTTCTTTCTTTCCTCCTTTCTCGCTTTCTTTCTTCCGTCTTCCTTTCTTTATTTCCTTCCGTCCTTCTTCTTTCTTTCTTTCTTTTTTTCTTTCTTTCTTTCTTTCTTTCTTTCTTTCTTTCTTTCTTTCCTTCCTTTTTTCATATCTCTTATAAAGAGATTTCTGCTGAACCGTTAGAAGAATTTTGTTAACATTTAGTATTTTTATCGGTTATTTAACAATCCTGTATCAACTGGGTTATTATCTGACGTTAGTGAAACTGATAACAGCGCGGTGGTGAGAACTACCCATGGATTTCGCTTGAGATTACCTCACATTCGAGGTACATTTGGGAAAACGTGGGTTAATATTCCAGACAGATAACCAGTGTCCTATATTTTTAATAGTACCTGCACTTAGGTAAAATGGGAGCGTGCAGTATCGTCATGGTTAAGACGTAACACTGCAATCCAAAAGGTCACGGGTTCGATTCCAGATGGGGTCATGGATTTTCTGCATTGATTATTGTAATCCTTCTGGCCGCACTATGGACCTAGGTTTACTCAGCTTCTAACAGAATTGAATATCGTAGATATTTCTTTGGAGTACAGGCGGTGGGCACGTACGACTGACATCCCTACTGCCATTAATGCTAATTGAACAATTGGGAGCCTTAACCTCCCGCTATCTCTAGCTGAAAAAGTACAAGTCTCCAGGTATAGATCAAATTCCAGCAGAATTAATACAAGAGGGTGGAAGTGCATTATATAGCGAAATTTATAAACCTGTACTTGCTGTTTGGGAAAAGGAAATTGTACCAGAACAATGGAAGGAGTCCATAATTGTACCTATTTTTAAAAAGGGGGACAAAACCAACTGTGGTAACTTTCGAGGAATATCACTTTTGTTGACGTCGTACAAAATTTTGTCCAATATTCTTTTGAGAAGATTAACTCCGTACGTAGATGAAATTATTGGGGATCATCAGTGAAGTTTTTGGCGTAATAGATCGACTATTGATCAGATTTTTTGTATTCGACAGATAATGGAGAAAAAATGGGAGTATAAGGGTACAGTACATCAGTTATTCATAGATTTCAAAAAGGTATATAACTCGGTTAAGAGGGAAGTATTATATGATATTCTTATTGAATTTGGTATTCCCAAGAAATTAGTTCGGTTAATTAAAATGTGTCTCAGTGAAACATATAGCAGAGTCCGTATAGGTCAGTTTCTGTCAGATGCGTTTCCAATTCACTGCGGGCTAAAGCAAGGAGATGCACTATCACCTTTACTTTTTAACTTCGCTCTAGAATATGCCATTAGGAAAGTTCAGGATAACAGGCAGGGTTTGGAATTGAACGGGTTACATCAGCTTCTTGTCTATGCGGATGACGTGAATATGTTAGGAGAAAATACACAAACGATTAGGGAAAACACGGAAATTTTACTTGAAGCAAGTAAAGCGATCGGTTTGGAAGTAAATCCCGAAAAGACAAAGTATATGATTATGACTCGTGACCAGAATATTGTAGGAAATGGAAATATAAAAATTGGAGATTTATCCTTCGAAGAGGTGGAAAAATTCAAATATCTTGGAGCAACAGTAACAAATATAAATGACACTCGGGAGGAAATTAAACGCAGAATAAATATGGGAAATGCGTGTTATTATTCGGTTGAGAAGCTCTTATCATCCAGTCTGCTGTCCAAAAATCTGAAAGTTAGAATTTATAAAACAGTTGTATTACCGGTTGTTCTGTATGGTTGTGAAACTTGGACTCTCACTCCGAGAGAGGAACATAGGTTAAGGGTGTTTGAGAATAAGGTGCTTAGGAAAATATTTGGGGCTAAGCTGGATGAAGTTACAGGAGAATGGAAAAAGTTACACAACACAGAACTGCACGCATTGTATTCTTCACCTGACATAATTAGGAACTTAAAATCCAGACGTTTGAGATGGGCAGGGCATGTAGCACGCATGGGCGAATCTAGAAATGCATATAGAGTGTTAGTTGGGAGACCGGAGGGAAAAAGACCTTTAGGGAGGCCAAGACGTAGATGGGAGGATAATATTAAAATGGAATTGAGGGAGGTGGGGTATGATGATAGAGACTGGATTAATCTTGCACAGGATAGGGACCGATGGCGGGCTTATGTGAGGGCGGCAATGAACCTTCGGGTTCTTTAAAAGCCACTTGTAAGTAAGTAAGTAAGTAAGTAAGTAACCTCCCGCTATCCTGTGGGCCTCCATTGTCCATAATGTGGATCACTTCACCTTATTTTTACTTTGGCATTTGTTGGACAGGCATAAGTTTTATCCCTATTTTTTATCATATTGGAAGAAGTTTAGCCTGAATATCTGGAGTAAGTCTGTGTAATCAATCAGGCGCTAGAGATAACCTTTGAGGGTTTACTGGGAGCCTGGATAGTCCACTATCTCTAGTCACTATTTGTTCGGATCAAATTTTATACACGTTTCTTTAATAACGTTGGTCCTTCTATGCTAGAGATGAATGACAGCAACTCAATTCGGAACATGGCGCCTTGCATTGGTTGCCCAAGCAACGCGTTGGTGCGGCTTGTGATGCTGAATACAGTTGGACACACAAACGCTGTGGGCTACCAGGCTCAGTATTGATCAGCCAGTTCTGGTCTTTCCGAGCAGCTGCTGCCACCTACGGGTCATCCGCCCAACTAGGCACTCAATTGCAACAATTAAAAATTATTTCGTTACACTTCCATATACAATCACTGCCACTGCGATACTTTTATGAGCATAACGACTTCTATTATGAACATTGAATGTTTTTTCGGTAGCGAATTGCGTGAGATTAAAATATTTTTTGCCATTAACCAGCAGGCCTATTGTTACCCTGGATTTACGAACTTCATAATAATAATAATAATAATAATAATAATATTATTATTATTATTATCATTATTATTATAGTATATTGTGTTTTCTACCAGCGTTTTGCGTCTCCCCAGAGCTGTTCTGGCCCATTGTAAGTAAATTCAATAGCTGACAAGGAAGACGTGCTGTGTGCATATGGAGAAAATATCATTCGAGTCTATGTTTTGCCATCTACGTTATCTATGGGTGAGCAAGCGCAACTCTTGCCCTTAGACTACATTCTGACGTGGGTTCGAATACAAATTGGGCTCATTGTTCTATTTTTTCCTGAGTTATCACATAAAACTAGATCTTTGTCCTCACTAGCTACCGGTATAGGAGTAGTCAAATTGAGAATTAACTGCCACATAAAATTCAATCCCACTCCACCTATATTCCCTTGTTATCCTTGTATTCTCCCTTAATCTCCTTTAATTCTCTGTGTTCTTCTTGTAATTCCCTTTTCCTTCTTCTATTCCCCTTCTACAACTTGTATTCCCATTTTAACCTCGTATTCCCCTTGTTATTCTTCTATTTCTCGTGTTCTGCTTGTATTCCCCTTGTTCTCCTTGTATTTCCAATGTTCTCCTTGTATTTCTCTTGTTCTCCTTGTATTCCCCTTGTTCTCCTCGTATTACCCTTATTCTCCTTGTATTTTCCTTGTTCTCATATTCCCGTTGTTCTCGTATTCGCCTTGTTCTCCTTGTATTCCCCTTGTTATCCTTGCATTCTCCTTGTTCTCCTTGCATTCCTCTTAATTTCCTTGTATTCCGTTGTTCTTTTATGCTCATTTTTCTTGTATTACCCTTGTTCTCCTTGTATTTCTCTTGTTCTCCTTATGTCCCTCTGGTTCTCCTTATATTCCCCTTGTTTTCCATATATTCCCCTTCTTCTCGTATTCCGCTTATTCTCCTTTTATTCCTCTTAATTTCCTTGTTTTCCCCTATTCTTGTTTTCTTCTTTTTTCTTGTATTCTCCTTGTTATCCTTATATTCCCCTTGTTGGTCTTGTACTCCCAATGTTCTCCTTTTATTCTCCTTGTTCTCCTTGTATCCCCATTGTTCTAATTGTATTCTCTTGTTCTTCTTGCAGTCCCCTTGTTCGCCTTTTATTCCTTTTATTCTCCTTCTATTACCGATATTCTCCTTGTATTTCTGGTGCTGTCCTTGTATTACCGTTGTTCTCCTTATATTCCCCTTTTCCCTTATATTCCGCTTCTTATCCTTGTATTCTCCATATTCTCATTCTATTTCCCTTGTTCTCTTTGTTACGTGCGTTACTACGTAAAGAAATGCAAAATATTGAAGCTATGCACTTGTCGATTTTCTTCCATTATAAGGAAATTGTCAGATGATCTCTTGTCAAATTCTTGGATTCAGCTTGCCATCCTCACCATCAATAATTCCACGCTAGATGGTCACACAATTCATAATTAATAAATCTCTTCGCGATGGTTTTGTTATGGCGATAGTAATCAACAAATCGTAATGCTAATAATAATAATAATAATAATAATAATAATAATAATAATAATAATAATAATAATAATAATAATAATAATACTTACTTGCTTACTTACTTACGGGCTTTTAAGGAACCCGGAGGTTCATTGCCGCCCTCACATACTGTAAGCCCGCCATTGGTCCCTATCCTGAGCAAGATTAATCCATTCTATATCATCATATCCCACCTCCCTCAAATCCATTTTAATATTATCTTCCCATCTACGTCTAGGCCTCCCTAAAGTTATTTTTCCCTCCGGCCTCCCAACTAACACTCTATATGCATTTCTGGATTCGCCCATACGTGCTACATGCCTGCCCATCTCAAACGTCTGGATTTAATGTTCCTAATTATGTCAGGTGAAGAATACAATGCGTGCAGTTCTGTGTTGTGCTACTTTCTCCATTCTCCTGTAACTTCATCCCTCTTAGCCCCAAATATTTTCCTAAGCACCTTATTCTCAAACACCCTTAACCTATGTTCCTCTCTCAAAGTGAGAGTCCAAGTTTCACAGCCATAAAGAACAACCAGTAATATAACTGTTTTATAAATTCTAACTTTCAGGTTTTTTGACAACAGACTGGATGATAAAAGCTTCTCAACCGAATAATAACAGACATTTCCCATATTTATTCTGTGTTTAATTTCCTCCCGAGTATCATTTATATTTGTTACTGTTGCTCCAAGATATTTGAACTTCTCCACCTCTTCAAAAGATAAATTTCCAATTTTTATATTTCCATTTCGTACAATATTCTCATGACGAGACATAATCATATACTTTGTCTTTTCGGGATTTACTTCCAAACCTATCTCTTTACTTGCTTCCAGTAAAATTCCCGTGTTTTCCCTAATCGTTTGTGGATTTTCTCCTAACATATTCACATCATCAGCATAGACAAGAAGCTGATGTAACCCGTTCAATTCCAAACCCTCTCTCTTATCCTGGACTTTCCTAATGGCATATTCTAGCGCGAAGTTAAAAAGTAAAGGTGATTGTGCATCTCCTTGCTTTAGCCCGCAGTGAATTGGAAACGCATCTGACAGAAACTGACCTATACGGACTCTGCTGTATGTTTCACTCAGACACATTTTAATTGATATTGATATTGATATATTTATTTCTACAACTCTTATTTGGTAATGGGTCGCCACCACATCTCTGTATTCGTGCTCCCCATTACCTTCTAATTACAATAAACTTTCATTGACGTGTGCAGTCATCTTGCTTTACCTTTGTTACCTCTGTTACTATATACATACTCTCAATTTGCTTTCTAACCTCTCCCCTTACTTCCTAACGTCTAAAATTTCCCTAATTTTGAACTAACTTTTACTAACACTATTCAGTCATACTCATTCACTTTCATCACTAATTTACAATCAGTTCTACCTCTCCTCACTTCTATCATCATTCTTATCCCCTATTTCTTCATTAAACACTGAATCACATGTTTATTTTGTTAACTGTTCCCTTTCACCCCGATAAATTTTCCGTTTGCCACTATTTTGTAAGTAAATTCAACATTCATTTGTAAACTTACATTAAAATACTTGCTGTCTTCCTATCATTTCAATTTCACATTTTAATTAATCGAACTAGTTTCTTAGGAATGCCAAATTCCATAAGAATATCATATAAAACTTCTCTATTAACCGAGTCATAATAATAATAATAATAATAATAATAATAATAATAATAATAATAATAATAATAATAATAGTAACCATTATCGATTTTGAAATTCTTAACTGAAATTTTAAAATGTAAGTTACCTATTTTGAATAAATGATATATTTATGATTAAAGTGACTTTTATTCTTTTTATACCCAACCCCGCCTTCTCTAAGGGCTGCAAAGTGAAGTGCAAACTGACGCAAGAACGAGGGGAACTGCTCTCTAAACCTGCTTTCAATTCCATGACTAACATTACTGTGAAATATTGTAACAGCCCTGCTTCTGCATTTAGAGTTGGCGGCTCCAATGACTTTCCAAGTAACTTGGTGCCTAGTCTAATGTTTCCTTTAAGTACCCCATAGACTAGGGTGGTACACGATTCACTGCATCTGTTCCCCGTCTTTGCCATTCATGCTACTTCTCCTCACAGCCTTAGATAAGGTCGAACTTGACATTTATCTGCTGTTATCTTTCGTGATCGTATGCATCACGTAAATATTGGTGACTTTCTGGTATTAGTCTTCATAAATACAGGAGACTTTCAAGATTCATTACATTTTACTGAATGAACCGTAAGTAATGTCATTAATTTCAGGGGGTTATTCTTTGAGACATTTCAAACAAAAAGTTGCTCGATTTACTGTACTTCCTTTTCGAGATAAAAATTGCTTTAACTATGAAATATTTAATAACGTGTTTCGGGAAAGTCATTGATTTAATTCCCAATATTCTCAGTCAGTTAAAGAGAGCAATGTATTATGATAATAAATGATGGAAAGAATTTTAGTTTTGTCTTTTAAATGTGCAGAAATTTCATCCGAACAAATGTAACTTTTCGTTCTGAAATGAATTTTAAAATGCATCTATCATAACACATAGGGGAGAGTCGGGTAGTATCGGACATCGGGTAGTATCGGACAGTGCGTTTCTTTCATCTACCACCATATGGTAGTACCTGAATGACATGGTTACGTTTCTCTATGCGACATCACAGAAACGTAACCATGTCAATCAGGTACTATCATCGTGTAGTAGATGAAAGAAACGCACTGTCCGATATTACCCTATGTCCGATACTACCCGACTCCCCCCTAAGCCATTCAACTGTACTGCAGATACGACTAATTTGAAGAAGTGAAACATTTTTGAGACATGATATGTGGTCTTAAAATTATTATTATCATTATTATTATTATTATTATTATTATTATTATTATTATTATTATTATTATTATTATTATTATTATTAGTTTTGTTAGAAACAATGTTTTAATGTTCAAATGAGCCCCAAAATTGTTTGCTAGGACGCGATACATTAGTTTATTTTCTTTTAGTGGGTTATTTTACGACGCTTTATCAACAGCTTAGGTTATTTAGCGTCTGAATGCGATGAAGGTGATAATGCCGGTGAAATGAGTCCGGGATCCAGCACCGAAAGTTACCCAGCATTTGCTCATATTGGGTTGAGGAAAAAACCCGGAAAAAAAAACCTCAACCAGGTAACTTGCCCCAACCGGGAATCGAACCATTAGTTTATACTTTCACCTTGACCAAATACATGATGTTCGCAAAAGAATGGTGGGATTTAAAACCATTGTATTTCCTGTATTTTTAACCCTTTCCAGCCCAAATTAAATTGAATATTAAAAAAAAATATTTTGACATGAAGGAGAAACGCTGCCCGATAGTGTTTTGTTTCGCGATTTCAGGGGTGCCAGCTATCTTAAAAATAACTAAGAATATGGCTATGATAACATATGGAGTCATTTGGCATTTTACATGCATTCTCAGAGCAGGTAAAGTGTATGATGCCATATGGAATCATTGGACTGGAAAGGGTTAAATTTATAAATTGATGACAAGCTTCAATGGGAAGAATAACTGTCCAAGCTTGGAGTACATCACTCAAAGTCCCTCAATGTGTCCACCTCTGGTCACCCAACACACATCTAAGCGGAAGTCAAATTCCTGCCATATCCGATCGAGCATATCTGGTGTTGTGGTCTCCACAGCAAGAGTGATCTGTCCCTGAAGATCCCGGAGGGAACTAGGCATTTGGAGTACGTAAACTCTGTCTTTCACATAACTCCACAAGAAGAAATCACACGGTGTTAGATCCGGGGACAGTGGCGGCCACCGGAGGAGATGGTTGTCCGTAACTGTAGCACGTCCTATCCAGCGCTGTGGATCTGTTCCTGAAGATCCCAGAGGCCATGTCGTTTTTGATATATCCAACTCTCTACTACATCTGGACAGTGACTTCTTCGAACTTCGCTGAAAACTCTCCCTCGCTCCATCAACATCTGCATTCGACAAGCTTGGACGGTCGTACTTTTGCTGTTACACAGACAACTCGTTTCTACAAACCGCCTATACCACCTCCTAATGTTGTTCTTATTTGGCGCGTTCTTCTAAAACGTAAACGGAAATCACTTTGCACTGTTATGATCTATTTAAAAACCTCAAATCCAAGAACTGCAACATATTTTTCGTGCTTAGTGGCCATCTTCGAATTCCAAGTCACGAACAACTATGACCATTGCCAAAAGAATATAAAATGAAATTTGAACAGATTACTGATAAATATATGCATGCATGCAATTTCATCAGCAAAAACAAATAGAGTTGTACAACTTTTGAACCTCCACCATTCTTTTGTGAACATGTTGTATTTTAGAGACTTTTCATTCGCTTATTTAATGACATTGCATCAACTGCAGAACCTATTAAAGCTTGTTTGGGTATGGAGGAGACCAAGGAGCAGTTGATAGGTGCTGAGAAAAAAATAATAATACAGTAATAATAATAATAATAGTAGTAATAAAAATAATAATAATAGTAGTAGTAGTAGTAGTAGTAGTAGTAGTAGTAGTAGTAGTAAAGTAAAGTAAAGTAATAACTGCCTCCCATTGGAGGTAGCCCAGAAGGACTCAGTATACTCTCCTACATGAATTTTGCAATATTAAATGTTTATATAAATTTTGTAGAAAGAAAATTAAAATAAACATATATGAATAGAAAGTGAATAAAAAAAATTAAACAGAGTGAATATGATGACTCAGAATTTGGCAAGAGCGTTTCAAAACTGAAGTTATGATGTCAGCAGTAAGTGTCTGTGGTAGTAGTAGTAATAGTAATAAATAAAAAGTTATATGGCAATATAATTATATGACTGTATTGCGTTAAATACAAATTCTATAATTAAATTGTGATCTTTTTAAACGAATACAAAATTTCACATTACTCAGTCCTACATTTCACTCTTCATCTTAGGCGAAGGGGTCTAATGTGAAGGACAGAGGGGCCTTATCATCAAAATGATTAATAACCGTATTGTTGATATAACTTTGTATCAACTCCAAGGTAAATAACACTCAACCTTCATTTCTTCAACCCTGCGTGGTGCGCTAGTCATGCGAGGTTTTGCAAATGAAATCTGAGCGGACCTTCGGGAAAACATGGAGGCCATAAAAATGTCATTGCAACGTGCAAAATCAATTACCAGCAGTATATCACGAGAGAGCACCGTTATACACTCTAGTGATGAAAGCTGGAAGCGCTTTGTCCCGACTTCGCTTTCTCAGTCGATAACGCTGCGTAAAAGTGACATCCCACGTGGCTATTTTAGTACCACGCCGCCCTAATGTGGCGTGAACAGAAAAGGAAAGAGGGCAGAAGATTTTCAAAGCCTGACTCTCACTCACTCGATATTGTCTTGCACCTCTTATAACAACGAACATCTTGCTTGAGGTGGCCACGAATTCGCTTGACATACGAGGTGACATTAATAATTACAGTAGGCCTTGGATGACTGAAATTACGTGTTTAAAACAATAGCCAGGAATCCTACCAGCCTTCATAAAATATAAACGGGAAACAAATGAATGTGACATTATAATCAATTACAGTAATTTAATATTTATGCAGAAATGGGCGATAAATTTATATGAAGACAGGAAATAATAGTTAATTTAAGGGGTTAGGTACAGCTTACAGCAGCAAAATTTTGATAACATTCAACATTTTTCCTCCATTATGTATCTTGTACAATAATGAAAATTAGTATGTGTAAAACACTGTTCTTCTGATATTATTCTGATATTAATTATTTAAGATGTGCCTACTTTTCGTTCTTTCAGTCGATAATTAAGTATGCCTTAATTTTCTGGGGAAATGGTAGCAAAACTGGGAGTGTCTTGATTTTGCAAAAGAAAGCCATTAGAATTCTATGTCAATCAAACTATCCTGAACATTGTCGACCTCTTTTCAAACAATCACAGATATTAACTGTCATAAATTTATATATATATATATATATATATATATATATATATATATATATATATATATATATATATATATACAACCTAGTCCTTTACACTCGACAAAATATAGACAATTACTCATTAATAGCCAATATACATGATCATGAAATTAGAAATAGTGAACAAATTAATATCCCATACTGTAGATTACATAAAACTAGTACAAATTTTTCTGTCATGGGGATGAAATTATATAATAAGCTTCCCAGTAAATATTATAAGTTACCAACCAATAGTTTCAAAGCTAGATTTTATAATTGGCTTTTAATTAATCCTTTCTACTCTGTAGATGAGTTTCTTAACATAAATTCATACGAAATTTTTTTTAAATAAATGGAGTTATTTACATTTAGTTACAAATATTACATAATTTAATTTAATTTAATTTATTTTAATTTAATTTATTTATTTAAATTCAAATATACAGAATAAAGAAATATAATTACAAAATATACAGAATAAAGAAATATAATTACAAAATAAAACAAAGAGAAATACAACTAAGATAACACAAGCAATATATAAAAAGATACAGTAGTATTAACAAAATTTGAGACCGAATGAGCAGCGCTCGTGCTCGGTCGCAGTTCAGATATAATATTAAAATAAAAAATAATAATAATAATATAAATAAATAAGTCAAATAAAATAGGAACTAAAATATAATTACAGCGGCAATGGAATTATATAATATAATATTAACACTAGACAAGAATAATATCGCACGTGAAAAGTAGGACTAATATATAATATATATAAGAGTGAAGTGTTTTCATTAATTTTAGAGTTTCAAAATGGTTCGTGTTTTCATTCTAATTACTGTTTTCAATTATATGTATATTTTCAAATGTATGTTTTTTGTTACGAAGCCTATCACTCTATGTTTAATGGCTTAATAAATTGAATTGAATTGAATATGAAAAATTATTTTTACGATTTAAAAGCAATATATATATATATATATATATATATATATATATATATATATTTTTTTTTTCAAAATTCAAAATGGTGGCACTTCTGAAATACAACTGGAAAAGATGTAGGTATGTTAACTTTCTCTCTTATTTTACTCAACCTTTCCTTTTATCCGACTTATACACCACTGGAGTAGGGAAGGGCGTTTCACCTGGTGGTACACTAGACATATGTATGTAACTTCTTATTCTTATGATGTTGGAGTTCCTCCTCTTGTTTCTCTATCAAGCTTCTTCCTCTAAAGATGTGCATTCCCTCTCCGCCCATATTTTAGGAGGCCTTTCTCTTCCTGTCTTCTCATCTAAGGGTGTGTCTTCTTCTTTCAATAACTCCTGTCTTCAGTAAATTCGCTGATGTCTTGAATTTTACTATTTTCTCTAACTTCTGTACCGGGTATTCTGTCAAAGAATGCTTTCGCTTGAACAGTCCTCTAAATTTTTATTTCACAGGTGCTCTGATTTTGTTTAGTTTTCACTATATCAGCTCTAGTTTCTGTTCCGTCGCTGAAATTCGTCTAACTACTGCTATATTGGAAATGTAATCCATTGCTAAACTGAAAGAAAGAAAGAAAGAAAGGAAGAAAGAAAGAAAGAAAGAAAGAAAGAAAGAAAAGGGAAATAAATTAATATAGTAAGAAAGAAAGAACTAAAGAAGGTAAGAAACGAAGAAAGAAAGAAAGAAAGAAAGAAAGAAAAAAGAAAGAAAAGGAAAAGAAATAAATAAAGAAAGAAAGAAGTAAAGAAGGTAAGAAAGGAAGGAAGAAAGAAAGAAAAGGGCAAGTTATAAATAAAGAAAGAAAAGAAGAACTAAAGAAAGAAAGAAAACAAAGAAAGAAAGTAAGTAAGAATTAAAGAAGGTAAGAAAGGAAGAAAGAAAGAAGGAAAGGGAAATAAATAAATAAAGGAGGAACTAAAGAAGGTAAGAAAGAAAGAAAGAAAGAAAAAAAGGAAACAAACAAAAAAGAAAGAAAAGGGAAAGAAATAAATAAAGAAAGGAAGGAAGAAGTAAAGAATGTAAGAAAGGAAGAAGGAAAGAAAGAAAGGAAAGAAGGAAGAACTAAAGAAGGTACGAAAGGTAGAAAGAAAGAATTAAAGTGAGCTGCTTAAAAATTACTAAAAATATACAGAAATAGTTATTTACGTAACTAGGACAGAAAGTGTTACTTTTATGTACGAGTGAGATGTTTATTTTCGAAACGAGTGCGCGAAAGACACTTTCGTACTACATAGTTACGTACAATTTTTTTTGCACAACTACATTTAAATTGTATGTGAATAAATTAACTTATTAGTTGGTATTCTGTGATTTATTAATAAGTTGATTAATTAATTTTTGTAGGCTAGGAGTCACGGCCTTCTAGTACTACATTGTCTTTATAGTTCGTCTAATTATAACTACATTATGTTACTATGACAACTTAGCGGTATTCGTACGGAAAAATGAATCTAACAATGTTTTTGTCGTAAGCGTCCAGCAAAAAAAAATAAATAAATAAATAAAAACACTTTCTCTAACCTGTAATGTGTTACGAAAAACGGCAGTTTCCGTGTAGGTATGCCAAAAAAAGTCCTTTTTCGCAAAAGTATTGATCGTTTTCTATATTTCCAAGTATTTAGGATGTCTAGATATCGAAAGTACCGAAAATTTAGTTCTGGTTATAATACGAATATTATTTTTATAAAGTGACATCAAAAACATTTTTCTTGCATTTTTAACTATGTCCTGATTGTACGTATGCAGTGTAAATATTACCATGGCAACTATAACTTATCATTAAATAAAGCCTGCATGGTATAATAAGAAAACAAGGTACAATAAAAGTGTAAAGAAAACGTTTTTGATGTCACTGTATATAACCTAAGGAAATCTACACTTCATTATTAAAAATAATATCCGTTTTGTAGTAATAGTAGTAGCAGCAGTAGTAGTAGTAGTAGTAGTAGTAGTAGTAGTAGTAGTAGTAGTAGTAGTAGTAGTAGTTTTATTTTACCTGGTAGAGTTAAGGCCATAAGACCTTCTGTTCCACTCAACCAGGTTTCAATAATATACATGAAATACAATGACATTCCAAATAATATTACTTACTTGGAAGTAACCAGTGGTTTAAGTACAGCTTTGTGAGGTTGTTGATGGCTCAAGAGCCAGTGAGATAGGTTTTCTAAAAGTACTACGGTTTTCCTTGACATTCTCTCCTCACCATTGTTCTGTAATCACCATATCACTATCTATGAAAAGCCATATAGTCTAAATAAGGACGATAATTCCGCATTTACCGATTGTAAATGTGAGTAATTTTAAGACCATTCCCAATCTCCCTCCCAGCAATAAATTTCTGTCATGACGTCAGGAAATTGGCGGTCAGCTGTCATTGCCTATCACAGCGTAGATTGTAATGATTGGATTACATTTCTCCCCCCTTTTCAGTACGTCACTCAACCCTCGAGTCGTGAGTGATGGACTCTGGGGCGAATTAACGCGGCGTCAAGAAAACTGGAGCAATGCGATCTGACTCATTGCGATACAAATCAGTCTGGTAATTGCAGCTTTAAGTTTTTAGGTACTCAACTAATCTTCGTTGAAGTTATCTGCCATGGTAACTGATCAATCACAAAGAACCCACTATCAGATTCATGGCGAACGGCTAGAGCGTCGGCTCTCCACGCCGAAGTCTTGGGTTCAAGTTATAGAGACACCAAGGTGGACTACGAACTTTCATTCACACTGGACTATACAAATTAGTAAAAGCTATGATACCTGTCTGTTACTCCAGCCTCTGAATTGTATACCCCTGAACGGGATGTTTGGTGCACCAGAGCTTCAGAGAGATGGAAAGCAAAACACATAGACATATATATATATATATATATATATATATATATATATATATATATATAAGATGAAAGCTTCTGGTTGTGGGCGGTCGCATAGCAAAATAAGTGTCTGACGAGAAGCTGGAGGATTTTTAATCATAACCATCATTACCATCACCATACCACCATCACGACCACTATCATTATCGTAAAGAATTCATTTTAAAATATCTGAAAACTTACTGACTAATAGGCTGTACTGTCCACAGCTTGAATGGTTGACTATTTTCTAGCTGTTTCACTGATTGACTAAATAACTGACTAGATATCTGGTTGACTTATTGGATGAATTGAATGACTGATTAGACGTTCTGTTTGCTAACTGACTGGTTGGTTGATTGAATAACTCTCTGAGTATATGTTTGATTGGTAAACTCTTTTGCTATTTAGCTAGTTGACTTGTTGATTGATTGACTCATTGTCCGAGTATATTGTTGACTGACTAAATGTTTTGCTACTTACCTGGTTGGCAGGTTGACTTACTGTCGGAGTATTTGGTTGACTGTCAAACTGTTTGTTTTGCTATCTATCTGGCTGCCTGATTAACTTGCTGTCGGGTATTTGATTGACTGTCGAACTAATTGTTTTTCTACCTATCTGATTGCCTGGCTGAATTATTAACCTATTGTTCGAGTATTTGGTTGACTGTCAAACTGATTGTTTTGCTATGTATCTGGCTGTCTGGTTGACTGATTAACGTACTGTCTGAGTATTTGGTTGACTGTCAAACTGATTGTTTTGCTATCTGGCTGCCTGGCTGAATTATTAACCTATTGTTCGAGTATTTGGTTGACTGTCAAACTGATTGTTTTGCTATGTATCTGGCTGTCTGGTTGACTGATTAACTTACTGTCTGAGTATTTGGTTGACTGCCAAACTGATTGTTTTGCTATCTGGCTGCCTGGCTGAATTATTAACCTACTGTTTGAGTACTTGGTTCACTGTCAAACTGATTGTTTTGCTATCTGGCTGCCTGGCTGAATTATTAACCTACTGTTTGAGTACTTGGTTGACTGTCAAACTGATTGTTTTGCTATATATCTGGCTGCCTTTCTAAGTGATTAACTTACTGTTTGAGTATTTGGTTGACTGTAAAACGGATTGTTTTGCTATGTATCTGGCTGCCTTTCTAACTGATTAACTTATCGTCTAAGTATTTGTTTGACTGTCAAACTGATTGTTTTGCTATGTATCTGGCTGCCTGGATGACTGATTAACTTACTGTCTGAGTATTTGGTTGACTGTCAAACTGATTGTTTTGCTATCTGGCTGCCTGGCTGAATTATTAACCTACTGTTTGAGTACTTGGTTGACTGTCAAACTGATTGTTTTGCTATATATCTGGCTGCCTTTCTAAGTGATTAACTTACCGTTTAAGTATTTGGTTGACTGTCAAACTGATTGTTTTTCTGTGTACCTAGCTACCTTGCTGACTGATTAACTTACCATCTAAGCATTTGATTGACTGTCAAACTGACTGTTTTACTATGCATCTGACTACCTGGCTGAATGATTAACTTACTGTCTGAGTATTTGGGTGACTGTCAAAGCAATTGTTTTGCTATCTGGCTGCCTGGCTGAATTATTAACCTACTGTTTGAGTACTTGGTTGACTGTCAAACTGATTGTTTTGCTATATATCTGGCTGCCTTTCTAAGTGATTAACTTACCGTCTAAGTATTTGGTTGACTGTCAAACTGATTGTTTTTCTGTGTACCTAGCTACCTTGCTGACTGATTAACTTACTATCTAAGCATTTGATTGACTATCAAACTGACTGTTTTACTATGCATCTGACTATCTGGCTGAATTATTAACCTACTGTTGGAGTATTTGGTTGACTGTCAAACTAATTGTTTTGCTGTGTATCTGGCTGCCAGGCTGAATTATTAACCTACTGTTTGAGTACTTGGTTGACTGTCAAACTGATTGTTTTGCTATCAGCTGCCTTGCTGACTGATTAACTTACCGTCTGAGCATTTGGTTGACGGAAAACTACTCATTTTGATATCTAGCTTACTGACTGATTAACTCACTGTCTCAGTATCAATTGGATGACTGACAAACTAATTGTTTATATATATTTGGCTGACTGGTTGACTGATTAGCTCACTGTCTTGAGTATTTGATTGGCTAGTAATCTGATCGTTTTGTTATCTAGCGAGCTGACTGATTAATTGACTGTTTTGGTGTTTGGTTGATTGACGAATTGATTTTTTCTCTATCTAGCTGGCTGAGAGGTTGACTGCTTCACTGACTGATTGACTAGATGTTTCTGTCAAACTAGTTGACAGACTTTACTGACTCTTTTTCTGTTACTAGTTGACTGAGGGCTTAATTTCGCCGAATATCTGACTAATTGAGTCCCGCGCCGTGGCGTCGTGGTCTAAGGCATCCTGCCTAGGACTCGCGTTACGGAATGCGCGCTGGTTCGAGTCCTCCTGGGAGAAGAAATTTTCTCATGAAATTTCGGCCAGTGTATGGGACCGGTGCCCACCCATCATCGTGATGCACTTGGGGAGCTACGATAGGTAGCGAAACACGGTTGTGAAAGCCAGCGATATCGGCTGGGGGATGATCGTGCTAAACACTTGATATCTTCATTCTGGTTGGATGATCGTACACCTATGCTTCGGCATGTGAACGTGAGGCCAGCAGCCGACTGGTAGATCTGGGCCCTTCAAGGGCTGTGGCGTCACGGATTATCTGATTGACTTCATGACATGTTTACGAACCGATTGTTTGACTGCATAACTGACTGATTTAGCTACTGTTTAGGATTACGAGTGCTTGACTGACAGCTTCATTGGCTTGTTAACTGTGCCCCTACCCGCCATCATGTAAATTCTTCACAAGGCTACGTTTCTTACAACCCCGTACCCGTCTTTGTCAAGTTCCCCAAAGTATTTTCCTCCATTCTTCGCTCCCCCAACCCAACACACGGTTAGCATTCCTTGAATGCCCCGCCCATGCTGTGACCCACATTGCAGATGCTTAATTTTGTTTGGGAAGAATGCAAAGTGTGGGGTGTGTAATTATGTAACGCCCGGCGCTGTTTAATCCGTATTAGGTTTTAAGCGCCTTATTGGCAATCTCTCTCAGGACAGACCTTCGGCTCGCAGCTGAAGCTTCTGTGACCAAAACGCTGTAAAGCTTTTTCCTCTGATAATGCCTCACGCATGACGCTTCCAGTTTGTTTGAAGCTTGTTATACTTAGAGGGAATTAATATTGAAAGTCTGTTGGCCAGTTTGTCCAAGTAATGTTTAATTTTGCTTAACGAATGCTAAATTGACAGTCTCTTTATTTTTAACGCTTTGTTAATGTATTTTCCATTTGTTCAACATAATTTTGTTTAAGATAACCAACACTTAACTATAACATCTGTTAGCACTATTTTAACTACTCAACAGCAGTTGGTAATGATTCTACACATGTAAGACAATTTTTGATTGACTAAAATTAATCTTTAGTCATTATAGAGTGAGTCATGAAACTTGCATAAAATGACAACCTGTTATAGTAGGCCACGCTCCATAAACAAACAGTTGACAAATGAAAGTTGTAGGTGACGTACTGAATAATAATTACAAAGTAAGGTTATATTTCCTCATTGCTATTATGGATACGAAATACGAAGGAAATAAAATAACACTGATGTATTTAAACAGTCCAAAGTATTTTTTAAATGTTATATTACCAGTCATATGCTAAACATTCCCTACAGAGAGACACAAAATATTAATTTCGCAACTTCTATTCGAACAGCTGTGGAGACATCGGCCATATTTAACTAACTGTTAAACGAGTTAACTAGCGGAAATCCTACATTTAAAATTAACAAACTGTTAACAATCTGTTAAACCAAACTGGTGTTGAAAACATACAATTTTATTAATTAACAAACTGTTTAGAGTTTAACAGTCGTTAAATTCTCTAAAAATACTTGAAAAAACCGGCCATGTGTCTATTAAATTGCCATGTTTTCTTTAGGAGTCGTTCATGTATTTTTCTTGTTCAATACTTTAAAAAATTAGTACACTTATTCATATTCTTTAGCATTTTCCGCAGTTTCTAGACGCGCCAATGATTATTATTTTCAACAGTAATCTCACTAGAGGTTTTGATTTATCTAGAGAATATATATTATTTTAATGTACCGAAGTACATATGATATTTCCATGCAGATATTCTGCGTCATCATACGATGAAAGAGTAATGGAACGGAGAAAAATTCTCTCCGGCGCCGGAATTTGAACCCGGGTTTTCAGCTCTACGTGCTGATGCTTTATCCACTAAGCCACACCGGATACCACCCCGGCGTCGGACAGAATCGTCTCAGATTAAGCTCCAACTCTTGGGTTCCCTCTAGTGGCCGCCCTCTGCACTACATCATAGATGTCTATGAACGTAGGACCGAAGTCCACACATGTGTTGAGGTGTACTCGTTATGATTGACTAGTTGGCCGGGATCCGTCATCGTATGATGACGCAGAATATCTGCATGGAAATATCATATGTACTTCGGTACATTAAAATAATATATATGATATGCGTAAATCACTTCGTGATTTAAGACGGCGCTTATTCCGTCGGATCCCGGCCAACTAGTCACTCATAACGAGTGCACCTCAGCACATGTGTGGACTTCGGTCCTACGTTCATAGACATCTATGATGTAGTGCAGAGGGCGGCCATTAGAGGGAACCCAAGAGTTGGAGCTTAATCTGAGACGATTCTGTCCGACGCCGGGGTGATATCTGGTGTGGCTTAGTGGATAAAGCATCAGCACGTAGAGCTGAAAATCTGGGTTCAAATCCCGGCGCCGGAGAGAATTTTTCTCCGTTCCATTACTCTTTCATCGTTATCTAGAGAAAGTCAAAACTCGAGCGGGATTTAATTGACTATTACACGATTAGATAAATATTAAAAGAAATAAAGTATTCTAATACAATAAAATAGATATTAATTGGCTTACTAAAATTCTATTTCACTAATGTTAGCTTCACCAAAATGTTTGAGTAAATAGATAAATAGATTAACAATGAGAAAGTGGGTAAATAGATAGAATATTAAAGAACGAGCGGAAATATCTTGAGGGCGCGTCTTGATAATTCAGACTTTGCCTTGTGCCAGGCATTGTATATCTGTGGATATTTATGTGTCTCGGTAGCTAACGCTGAACCCTGGAGATGTAGTTCTGTGCAATCAATGAGCCTGAATCTGGCGCCAACTTGGTTCCCCTCCAGAAAGAGGCCACAGACAAGCGTCCTGGATTGTTCTGCAGCACCGCGTCTTCCATCACGCTGAATTACGACAACGGCCTCTTTGATTCTCAGTTTCCTTGTTTACTGCAGGATACGCCTTGCTGGCTATATTCGCTTAATATTAACTAAGATCACAGCTTGAGATAATGAGATAAGACGGGACAGTTGGAATCAGCGGGCGTTTATGTTTCCCATGTTAAACACTAATTCTCCTCGATAATTTCTGAGGTTTGGAAGCTATTGCACAGTGCATAATCTGTTTTATTAATCATGTTAGGAAATTTAGAGAGATCAAAAGTGTACTGGAAAAAAAAAACAGCAGGTGACATATTTTGACATAGGAAACACTAACTTGTGTAACGCTATGTGTTGAACGTTTTTAAATATCTCGGTATTTTATGTTTATTTTTAATGTAATAAACATTAATAGCAATGATCAGAGACCGGAACTTTGGCAGAATGCCTTTTTAAATGTGTTGAATCTATCTTCATTTTGAAAGTAAATCTGTACGAATTATACCTTTGTGATTGAAACGTCACAGTTTTATGTTGCCCTTTTCTGTCTTTTTTTAATATAAATGCCTAATTTACGAAATAAATGCTTTTTTGCCTTTATTTGTTTATTTATCTATTATTTATAACCCTACAAAGGCCAACAAAAAAATTATTACTTCCAAGGCCATGGAAGGGCAAAAACTGCCCGCACTCTTTTTCCTTCTTTAAAAATGTTTTATCTGTTTTCTATTTCACATTTATTAATATTATATTGAAGTTAAAACATGTGTTGATAATAGAAGGGTCTTAACTGATAAAAATGGAATTTGTAGCAATATTAGTTACAATTTGTATTATTTTTTCTTGAATATCTAGCTATTGCTGTAGGCTCTATATGTACAATGACTAATTTTGTGATATAACATTACTTAGAATTGTTGCAATGTTCAGAATGTTCTTGTCAGCAGTCTCACACAACGTAATCATCACAATCATCACATCTTGTACACACAATTTTTTTTTCAGAATGATTTTTACAAACATTTTTCGCCCACTTTGAACAAAGAGTAGTTGTTTTTGTCACGTTGTCTCTAAGTTTCTTTGATGACAGTTCTCTTGCACACTGATAACACCTTCTTCTTTTATTATCCCCCGTTGCTGAAGTTACTGATGGAAGTTCCTGTTGCAGTGGTTGTCCAAGAATGCTTTCCATTGCCAATATTGTAGACTTCTGTAAACCTTGTAAGTTTTTCACCCTTTCTTTCACTTGAGATTTCACTAGTTCTTCTCCCAGTTCAAGAAGAAATAACATGCGCCTATTGTTCTTCTTTTTGTTCCAGTCGGGTTCAGTCAGAGAAAAGAGTGTGTAACTGTTCAGAGAAGCGATGTCAATAAGTGTGTAAAATAAAGAAATGGGCCATCTCCGATTCCTCTTTTCACAGAATATTGCCTCACCATCTGATCCACAGTATCCACACCCCCTTTTGTGGAATTGTAATAAAGGTTGATGTCGCTTTTCTTTTTTTTTCTGAGTTATCCACTTTATTATCACAATGTTGCGTTGACAAAAAAATTAGATTTCTTGCTGGTTTCTCCCGACAGATATATGAAACAGGAGTAACAGCCGGCTTACCTGTTGTGGGATCAGTGAATGCAAATTTTGAAGAGTATAATGCACGCCCTGCAATTTTCTTTAGTTCTTCAGGTATATGTTTCCTGTTCTGCTACATGGTTCCAACCATAGTCAATTTTCTTTCTACATACAACTCTTCTGCCAAATCAACGGACGTGTAGTAGCGGTCTGTAGTCACATTTCTTCCAATTCCATTTACTGGCTCCACTAGTCTTTTCACTACTGCCTTTGGACCCCTTTCCTCTCGTGTTCTCTCGTCCTTCCCTGCATAAACTTCCATGTTCACAACATATCGTGTGTTCGAATCAGTAAGCATTCGAATTAGAATACCATATTTTCCTGGTTTGTCTTTTAGAAACACTTTGAAGGGACACCTTCCACGATATAATGAAAGCATTTCATCTATCGTCATATGATAATCAATTCTCCCAATGGAGATGCACAAAGGCGGGAGTGCCGCAGGGCTCCGTATTAGGACCACTACTTTTCTCTATCTACATTAATGACGTATCAAAGAACTTACAGTATTGCCGATATCACCTCTATGCCGACGACCTACAACTTTACATACATTCCAGACCCAATACGATCAATGAATCGATTGACAAGTTAAATTGTGACCTAGCCACTGTCTCCACCTGGGCGGCCAATTTCGGACTCGCACTTAATCCAAGTAAGACTCAAGCCATAATTATTGGACATAAGCGTTTAGTTAACTCCCTTAATAACAGTAATCTTTCAGTTGTTACCCTTAACAACACGCTAATCTCTTATTCATCTGTCGTAAAAAATCTTGGCTTCTTTTTTGATAATAATCTAAGTTGGAATTTTCAAGTTAAAGAAACGATAAAAAAAATCTGTTCCTCCATTCACTGTTTGAGTCGCTTGAGAAACTTCTTGCCCCAGCAACTAAAACTTACCCTAGTGCAAACCCTAGTAACGCCGCACTTCGATTATTGTGACGTTTTGTTAAGTGACCTAAGTTCTGAATTGTCAGTCAAGTTACAGCGAGCTCAGAATATGTGCGTCAGATACGTGTGCAACATCCGACGGTATGATCACATATCACCGTCCTTCGCAAGTCTCTCGTGGCTCCGACTTAAAGAACGTAGAACTTTACACTCTTTGTCTTTACTCTTTCGAATTCTGCACACTTCAACACCAAATTACCTTTCGTCTCGTTTCTCTTATCTATACTCTAGCCACGACGTAAATACCAGATCACTTATCTGTGGCACGCTAAGTATACCTCTTCATAGAACATCTTGTTATTCATCATCTTTTACAATATCCACCTCGCGTCAATGGAATTCCTTGTCACAAAGTATTAGGGGCTGCAAGACAATAAACACCTTTAAGAACAGCTTAAAAGATAACCTTATTAGCATTTCATTCCAATCATACTGATTTAAACTATCACTGACTACATTGTTACTTTTTTCTTTAGACATCATCCTGATTGTGCTGTATTTTAATTGTCTCGTAATAATCTCTTTCTATTATCTAATATTATTTGGAATATATTAACATTCTATGTATTTTAGTTTAATTCTGCTACACAGTTCATTTCAGTGTTTAATTAATAGTTCATAGTATTTTGTTGTTTAATTTGTAAATAACTTTTGTATACATGTAACTCTCATCTAAATCAAATTGTTGGATTCTTTGTAAGTTCATACATATGTATATACACTTTTTGCTGGTTGAGTGGAAGAGAAGGCCTTACGGCCTTAACTCTGCCAGCTAAAATAAATCATTATTATTATTATTATTATTATTATTATTATTATTATTATATGTGCACTGGGTACGTAGTACTTCTTGAATACTTCGTTCAGCTTTTTGAAAACGTCTCGAAGTGGGGCGAATTTATCAATTCTTCGACGCTCACCCCTTGTATTCTTATCATCGAATCTCATTATAGATATCAGTTCCTTGAACCTACTACGACTCATTGTTCCTGTATAAATATTTCTTCCTCGAATCGCGGACCACAAAATGTCTGTTGATAGTTTGGAATCATAACTTGAACCCATCTGGATTAATTTATTATTAAAATTGCCTACAGGTATATTTTAATTTATTTCTATAATCGCTACAATGAAAGTGACTTCACCGAATGTATATTATTGTCTTTCAGTCAGTTCATATTCTCTTTGCAACAACGAGTGCTCCCGTGCAAAAATGTATAACAGTAAGCGTTTTAATTATCGCTTGTGTTTATTTGACAAGGCAACAATGAGTGCGGGTCTAACGTTATTTTTAACGGTTATTTTTCTTTCAGTTTTCATTGCGACGTTGTTGTAGCTAGCTAAATATTTCATATTGCAACATATCAGTACAACCAAACACAAAAATGCAGTTTCCAAGGCTACTGGGAAGAAGATTTCTTTGCTTCCAACAGTAATTGCAACATCGAGTCGAAAATCTCAATTTGCATTCGACTTATGTAAAGCTTTTCTTGCTGCCGAAATCCCTTTGTGGAAAGTGCAAGGTTGTGGGTCTAGTACAAGGTTTTTGTAATTGCCTTTTATTGCGTATTTTAGCTATTTGTAATGCCTTTTTGCCTGCCTATTTTAATTATTCATAATGCCTAAACTTTCGGTCTCTGGTAATAATGAATGACTTTCCAAGAATATCTTTTACGGCTATCTTGCGGACCGCATGACGAAAGCTGATAGCGTAATTCCGGACAGGAAAAGTGCTACTTAGGGGTAATAGAGAAAAAAAAAGACTCACACAAATGGCTTTTAAGGAACTCGGAGGTTCATTGCCGACCTCACAAAAGCCCGCCATCGGTCCCTGTCCTGTGCAAGATTAATCCAGTCTCTATCATCATATCCCACCTCCCTCAAATCCATTTTAATATTATCCTCCCATCTACGTCTCGGCTTCCCCAAAGGCCTCTTTCCCTCCGGCCTCCCATCGAAGTACCAAATCTCATAACCTTATTCCTTTGCTGTGGTCGTGCCAGACAATCAGACCCATTCCGAGGCTTATTGTATGGCTTCGTAACAAGCTGTTTTTTAACGGTGGTGGGTTGTTAGCCCTTCGCCCTACTCCCAAGCTGGAGGACCACTCCTTGTCGGTTATCCACGACTGCTTATTCAATATATTCGCAGCTATCCTCCATATCTGGAGGCCGTCTCCTCTATCCGCAACCTGAGGACGCGCCATGCCGTGGTGATAGGGACCCATAATACAAGAAAACTTAAATTCTGATATACAGGGCTTTCCAAAACGAACGATTAAAATTGAATGAGATGATTTTGGATCAGTTATACTGATGAAATCAAAATAAAACAAGATGTTCTTAAACAGAAAATGGGAGAAAAGAATATATTATATTGTATTATATTATATTATATTATATTGTATTATATTATATTATATTATATTATATTATATTATATTATATTATGTTATTATATTATATTATAGTATATTATATTATATTATATTTATGTACGTATGTATGTATGTATGTAAGTACGTAAATGTTATGTTTTATTTAACGACGCTCGCATCTGCCGAAGTTATGAGCGTCGTCGGTGTACCAGAATTTTTGTCGCGTAGGAGTTCTTTTACATGCCAATAAATCTACTGACACGAGCCTGTCGCATTTAAGCATACTTAAATGCCATCGACCTGGCCCGGGATCGAACTCGCAACCTCGGGCATAGAAGAACAGCGCTATACCAACTGCGCCAACCAGACCGACTTTATGTATGTATGTATTGTGTTACGTTATTATATTATATTATATTATATTATATTATATTATATTATATTATATTATACTATATTATATTATATTTTATGCTCGACCATGCCGAAATGTGGTAATTATACACCTGGTAGCAGCCCTTTAATGTACCTCATTAAAGTACACCTATTCATTAAAGTTCAGGTGTTCCACCAATCATAAAATACTATTGTAGCAATATGAAAGCGCAAGTATCTATTATTCTCGGATATGCAATCGAAAGACAACTAGCGCGAGATTAGACAATATTAAACTCAGTCGAAAGAAACAACACACAAATTAACATCAATTCACCGTCATCTTCCAGCCTTTCACAAAGCACATTCCCGCAAATTCATTTCACCAGTTGCCGGAAAAAAAAAGTAGTATGAAACTTGACTATAATGGTAATTAAGACGCTCGTATGAAAATTATGAAACTCGCTTGCGCTCTTTTCATAAACATACTCGCGTCTTAGTTACTACCATTATAGGCTCGTTGCATAATGTACTAATATTATATTATATTACTAGCCGTACCCGTGCGCTCCGCTGCACCCATTAGAAATAAATATAAAGTAACTATATAATTAAAATAGGACATTTGATCCAGGGAACATTCGTGTTTGATAGAAGGATAAATCGTTTATTATGTTACTTAATTTAAATTGAATTAAAAAATTAAAATGCGATCATTTTGATGCAGAGATCACTCATTTGGTCATAAAAATTATTTTAAGAAATACAGGAAACGAATATACAGAATAGTCTATCAAGTTTTCTGTGCATAAGAATCTATTTTAATCTTACCTGTCCTCGATTCACTCAGGAGTTACTGTGATAACATTATAGCATTATGTCCATCTAGAGAAACTACACTTTCCAATGGTGAATTAATAATTAATTATACAAATCGGTTAATTTAGCTTCAGATATTACTTCATAGAAACGCAGAAACGTTATCTGCAGGCTATCTTTCATAGCTTTCGATTGTTGCTGTCCAAAGCCCCTTATAGACGAAGTCATTTGTTTTTTAATTCATTATACGGTCTTAGATGGCAGTTATTTTAATTTTAAAACTCATTTATCTGATTAAATATCAGTCCTATTAAAATTTTTCAAAGAATAAAACTTATCGGAAATGATTTTTAAAGAAATATTTGTTATGTAACATTTTTCATAAAAATCAATAATAAGCGAGATATTTCGATATATTTAATTCACGCCCCCTTATAATCCCCCTTTTAAATAATGTATTTTTAATGCCATATAGCCTATAATCTAAGTTACAACGAACTTAATTTATATTCCAATTTTCATCGAAATCCGTTCAGTCATTATCGCGTGAAAAGGTAACAAACATGCAGACAGACAGACATACAAACAAAAATGTCAAAAAAGCTATTTTCGGTTTCAGGGTGGTTAATTATATATGTTAGGACCAATTATTTTTGGAAAATCGAAAATTACCAGAAAAATTTCGGCTACAGATTTATTATTAGTATAGATATTACGTATTTGAAATTGTTGGAAAAATGAATATATTCAATTTTCTTCTGTCAGGCTACAGTTTCTATAGAAACGAAAAAAAAAAAAAGAGTGAAGATCGGCTGCAATGTTTTACAGCCACATGTTTAAAGGATAGCTACTAGAGACCAACTCACGTTACTCCATTGCAGCACTATAGAACTCAATGTTCAATAACAAATAAAATAAATAAACAAGTATTCGAGTACGCTTGAACAAGCAGGCTGGGACATTTGAAATGTCTGTACGTCTGACAGGAAATATTTGTTTAATCCCATGGTAATTAAATATCAATTTTTGTACCCTACATCCAATTGCCACCCATCTTCCGGACACGGGAAGCACCTGGCCACAAAGTCACAAGCCACGTTGCATAATCCCTTTCAGTTATAATGGAAAACTAATTTGGGGGCTTATAACTTGCTACAACGTCCAAAACTCCCCCTCCTCCGACTCCTTCCTTTTTGCAGGTTTATGAAAACAGGGTTGTTGCTCAGGGGAAATACTCGTCCGTCCAGAACACTAGGGTGTTGTCATAGCAACGCGTTGTATACCTTACACAGGTTGTGTGGCATGTCTCACCACCACCTGTATGGCGCTGCATTCGCTGACATAATCAATGCGACACACAACATTGCGAATTTAATGTCAGAGTGGGTTTGTGTAGTTCTCTTCAAAGTCAGGCTCTAACGGGAACTAAATCTCAGGTCATGATTGTTAGAATCACCATATCATCATTAGCGTCTTCGGGGTTTAGACTTTATAGTGGCCCGTTCCGTCTTCAAGATTAATAAATTTAAACTGGTCACGCCATCTCTTCAGAAGTCGACCTACTGACCTTCTGTCTTTTATTCTGGAATCTATAACATGTAACTGACTATGTAGAAACTGAAAAAATGTTAAGTGTGACTTGAAATATGTCGAACAATGCTATTGTGCAATTTCTGTGTTACTTCCATATATTCCAACCCTACTCATATTCATCCTGTAGTCTTCTTTTGTTTTTTGGATAGATGGAGGAATCTGTGTGATCTCCAAGCCCGTTGGTTACTTGTCTCACTCCGTTTTCCACCGTTCCGTTTCAAGAACTTCATTTTTCTTTAAATAATATTTTAATGTTAACCATTAATCTTTTGGAGCTTTACCACTATCCAAATTAATTAGGATTTCTTTCAATACATTCATTGTTGTGATATAATTGATTACAATCCAGGGAGCGAAATGATCGAAATAATTGTTAGTTAATATACAGTGTCATGATGATGATGATGATGATGATGATGGTATAGTAGTTCAGTTATGGTTGTGGTAGTCATGGTAACAAGTAATACTTTGCATGAATTACACGTGTTCGTACGTGCGAGATTAAAACATAGTTTTTAGTAGGGCGTACGGATCTCGAACTGCGTCCAAAATGTATGCCAGAAAATGGAATGGCAAATTCTACTGAGACGCTTTATCCAGGACCCATTAAGCGAAGAGAACGAAGATAGCAAGGGAGAAATACAAAGTCCCTGAACAGCCATCTAGTACAAGATGTACTCACTATTCCTCTGCAAAAGTGGATTATGTACCCAAATATTCAGGTTTCTTCACGATGTAAATTTCTTACTTCATTTGAGCCGTTCAGAGCAAAAATGGTGTAAGTCAGAATTGGGTAATGAGGTTTACAGTAAAATTTTTGTAAAATATAGCGCGAAGTAGCAATTAATATGTCCTTCGTGCTATCCACTGACTACTAATAATTTAAATAAATTCAATATTAATTGCTACTTTGCGCTGTATTTTACAGAATGTTTACTTTAACCCTCATTACCCATTACACCACTTCTGCTCTCAACAGCTCATTTATTAAGCTGGCTCAAAAGTCTTTCTCTAATGAATACATAAACATTGAGCGTGGAAGAGTTTCTCTGCTTGAATGAGTTAAATACTGACGGAGTAAAGTATGCTGTGACGTCACACTAACAAATGACGTTTTAGAATCACGTGACATTAAAAAAAATTGTATTGTAATTATGAAAGACAGAAGTTTCTTAAAAGTAGAGAAGTATAGAGGCAATAATAGGACAGGGCAAAGAACGTCTCCAAGCATGTCAGCTTAGATAGATATTTGTTTACTCATTGTTAATTGAGTTGCATGTCAATTGTTATAGCTCGTTCTACCATTGTCTGCACCACACTTTCTTCTCCAGGCAACAAATATTGAACACTATATGCAGGGTGTTTCCGAGCTGTTGTTACAAACTTTCAGGGATGATGGCGAAGAGCACATGTATCAATTTGAGATAAAGAAACCTGGTCCGGAAATGACTGAATCGAAAGTTATAAGCAAAAATAATTGTGTGGAAATGGAATTGTAATTTGGCACCACGTGCCCTCTTCCCTTAACCTTTGGAACAGTCGTGGAAAGATGGTATGGGCCGGATATCTCCTATGTGGGTACTTGTCTGGATACAATCTGTGAGCTTGTCTACTGTTCCCATTGGCTCATCCGTATTCGAAAATCAGGTCTGCATATTCCGCACTCGTGTACTCCTCCTTTGCACTAGGACTGATCGACTGAACACTGCAACTTTGTACACATACACTGCTGTCTACAGACGTGCATATCAGGACCGACCATGTCCGTTACACATTACGCTATCTGCATTGCTTTAGTGTAGTTTCCTGTCCCCACCCCTCAGACAGCGCACTGAATAGAATACTGTACGTAGACAACGTAAACAACTTCAGATGAATACAGTATGTGTAAGATGTACAGATAAATACAAATAAATAAGGTGTACAGAGGAATAAAATTATTTCATTTCCACACAACAATTTTTGCTTGTAACTTTCGACTCGGTCATTTCCGGACCAGGGTTCCTTATCTCAAATTTATACATGTGCCCTTCCCCATCATCCCTGAAAGTTTATGACACTAGCCCGGAAACACCCTGTATATGGTGTCTGCCATACCTCATAGACCTGTCATAGTCATTTCCCTGTCAGCTAAAATCTATACTAATAATAAATCTGTAGCCAAATTTTTTCTGGTAATTTTCGATTTTCCAAAAATAATTGGTGTTAACATGTATAATTAATCATCCTGAAACCGAAAATCGCTTTTTTTTAATTTTTGTTTGTATGTATGTCTGTCTGTCCGTCTGTCTGTATGTTTGTTACCTTTTCACGCGATAATGGCTGAACCGATTTCGATGAAAATTGGAATATAAATTAAGTTCGTTGTAACTTAGATTTTAGGCTATATGGCATTCAAAATACATTATTTAAAAGGGGAGTTATAAGGGGGCCTGAATTAAATAAATCGAAATATCTCGCTTATTATTGATTTTTATGAAAAATGTTACATAACAAATGTTTCTTTAAAAATGATTTCTGATAAGTTTTATTCTTTGAAAAATTTTGATAGGACTGATATTTAATGAGATAAATATTTTTAAAATTAAAATAACTGCTATCTAAGGCGGTGTATTGAAATAAAGCACAAATGACTTCGTCTATAAGGGGCCTTGGACACAACAATCGAAAGCTATGAAACATAGCCTACAGACAATGTTTCTGTGTTTGTATGAAGTAATATCGGAAGCTAAATTAACCGATTTGTATAATTAATTATTATTTCATCATTGGAAAGTGTAGTTTCTCTGGATGGACATAATGCTATAATGTTATTACAGTAAATTGTGAGTGAATTGAGGACAGGTAAGATTAAAATAGCTTCTTATGCACAGAAAACTTGATAGGTTATCTGTATATTCATTTCCTGTATTTCTGAAAATAATGTTTATGAACATATTCATTTTTATCTCAGAGAATTAACGAACAACGAGAGTGTATTGATTTAGTATGCAGTAATAGTACATTACCTTAGCAATCCAAGATTGTATAACTCAAATTTTAACTATGCTCAATTGAATCGTGTTAAAATACATAAAATATATATGCAATAAATGCAATGCAAAAGACTTGGGTAATGAGCCAAGCAGATTATGTTGCGATGTTGTAAAAGTTGTTCCTCCTGTGATTCAAGAGCTCCCACAACAAATTAAAAACTTTCTAATTCGAGTACATCCGTTATCAACACACTTTTTACATAATACAGTATAATATAATATAATATAATATAATATAATATAATATAATATAATATAATATAATATAATATAATATAATATAATATAAACATAATAATAAATCTGTACCCAAAATTTTTCTGTTAATTTTCGCTTTTCCAAAAATAATTGGTAATAACAATCAAGAAACATGTTAAAGGAATTGTCATTGCACCAAATGAGTGGTCTCTGGATCAAAATGATCGCATTTTAATATTTTAAATACAATTTAAATTATGTAACATATTAAACGATTTATCCTTGTATCAAACACGAATGTTCCCTGGATCAAATGTCCTATTTTAATTATGTAATTACTTTATATTTATTTCTAACAGGTGCAGCGGAGCGCACGGGTACGGCTAGTATATAATATAAGCCTAAGAAAGTCAGTGACTTTGCACAGCGATATAGATGAAATGTGCATAGATAACATGTGATGCTAGTATTATATCTATTCTAGAAAGAGTCACGGGCTGGGGACTGCAGATTCCCCTGTGGGATACCTCTTAACTCCCCTATAGCTTGCAGAATCCCGTTTTACCTTTCCATGTAGGCATCACCGAGGTCCCTCAACCCCAGTCCCACGAGCTACCATGAGCACAAGGGAGAGTCCACGGTTTATAGCACTACCACCTGCAACTAATGACCACATACCACGGGATCCGATTTCGGTGGTGGCAAGCCCGAAATATGGGAAAGGAACGAGATAATGGTGATGATGAATGATGATGATGATGATGATGATGAAATAGGGGAAGTGTAATTATGATGGCGAAATGAGTCCGAAGTTCAACGCCGAAAGTATTTAGCAGTTCTGCTTCAGTTAGTTGAGGGAAAACCTAGAAAAAGCCAGATAACTCGTCCCAACCAGGATTTGAACCCAGGACCGCTCATTTCATGATCGGACATGTTAATCGCTACTCCACAGCGGTGGGCTGGTGTTAGTATTACATGAAGTTATATCATATTACCCTTCTCAGTACTGAGACATTTGTTTTTTTTTTTAAGTTCAATATAATTCTACACTTCAAAAAAAAATTACCGACATGAAAAATGCTGAAAAAGTTCTGCAGATTACAATTAAGGCACAAATGCAGGTATATTATAATTAGGGAACGGAATTTGGAGTAGTAAAAGCTAGTATTGACATCTACACAGTCATTTGTTTACAACCTTTTATACCAAGTCCTCCCCTTCATGACATATTCGCAGATCTCTGCACGTCAACAACAGGTGAACGGGACAGTCGTCGCATAAGAACTTCAACATGCAGGTTTGCAGTTCAGCGTAGTGAAGTGCGGGTACAATACCGAAAGTGAAACCGACTAACAATACAAAATTGAAAGACTATATTTGTAAAAGCTAAGATCGAGTATCAAAATTCAGGAAACAATTCCCTAAATTATCGCTTCCCCCATGTCCAGTTCTTAAGAGATGGGGGTCATGGTTAGAAGCTTGCAATAATTATTATTACGCACATTACCTCCAATCTGTGAAGAAAGTGGTCCAGTCTTTCGACTGCGATTCAAATATGCCAGGAACTGATAAATGATAGAATAATCAAAAAAGAAATCATGGATATTAAGTCAATTTTTTTATATTTACCGGATGCCATTATTCGATTAGTACAGTCAGCAGTAGAACTAGTTGAGCAAATAAATATTATGAGGACTATTGTAAATAAACTGAGTGCAGTAGAAGGTGAAGTAGGAAAACGTGTTGGTGAAAAAATGAACAGAGTTTTGATTAAAAAAGATAGGTACAGTTTTCTCAGTCAGATTGCAGATGCACTAAAAAACACGTGTCCCAATGACGTCATTCAACATGTGAATTTAATTGACGTATTTTGTTTCAAGTACTCTCCAATTGTGTCTGCAGATGTAGAGCGGAGTTTTTCCATGTTAAAAAATTCCTTCCTTGCAAAAGAGCAAAGTTGTGTTTAGAAAATTTGAAAATGATATTTACAATTTATTATAACAAGGCACAGCAGGAATAATTGTTTCATCACCAAAACATAGCATTAATTGAAAATACCATTTCGTTTGACTCTACATTTTGTTGAATATTTAATGATACTCTATTAGGCTATGTTGTACATATTGTAGTTATATATATATTCTAAATACTGTAGTGTACGTTGTGTACATATTATCATATTTCATGATATTGTAAATAAAGGTTTTAATTTAGCACGCTCCTGATAGAAAAACACAAATACTGTATTCAGAGTCGAGTTCCATATAGAAGACAACTGTCTATCAGCCATCAATATTTCCCCTGACACGCGAGGACGCATAGATTGATATTTAATTATATATATTTGTAATGTTGTTTATTGGTGTCTTGTGCGTTGCCAAGAAAAACACATGTAGTTCGAAGTGAAATGCAGATTATGTATGTAGGCCACTATATGTCATTAAACTATTCCATATGTTTATTCTGAAATACGTTCACAGCACGTTGCGTGTAAGTTTGTATGAAGTGAACTGTACTCGTCCATGCTCTGTGACGCAGCTCGCTTGACAGTCACTGAGTTACGAATATCTATACTACGTTTCACCATTCTTTATAATACTCCAAATCCCTGTCCCTAATTATAATATACTTCGGCTCTCTGTACATATCTTATATCATAATCATGTATTTAGTATAGTA
The DNA here is from genome assembly GCF_040183065.1 of Periplaneta americana. Classification (NCBI taxonomy): domain Eukaryota; kingdom Metazoa; phylum Arthropoda; class Insecta; order Blattodea; family Blattidae; genus Periplaneta; species Periplaneta americana. Next base: position 202,072,047 of record NC_091118.1, on the reverse strand, counting down.
TATTTAGGTTAATATTACATAAATTCTTACTTAACAAATTAGTTACTGTTTAATATTTGTTACTTATAATGAAACTAACATCTGTCCATTCTTATTATTATCATTAATTTCTCTAAATAGAATTCAAAACTTCTAATGGCAAAATGTCATTACTTTAATATTCTCATTATATAAATATATTTTAGATTTATATTTTTTCTCCCCATAACATAGTTCTAGTAAACTTATATTAAATTAATTCTCATCATTTACTAGCTATCTCAAATTAATTATAATTGATTGAATTAAATTAGCTCATAAATTAAATTACTATTTATCTTACAGGTTTATCTAAATTTAAATAAATACGGTATGTACTAGTAGTCAAAACTTAACTGAAGAATATTCCTGGAGAATCTTTTAAGTGTAGTGTAAATATTCGTAATTTAAATATGTATTGTATTGATTAAGGCTGGTTGAGTGGAAGAGAAGGCCTTATGGCTTTAACTCTGACAGAGAAAATAAAACATTCTGTACTATTCTATTCTATATTATTCTATTCTATTCTATTCTATTCTATTCTATTCTATTCTATTCTATACTCTCAGGATTCAAAAGGTTATATTAAAAAATTGTATTGTATTTTTTTTGTCTGTTGTTTATACACGCTTTAACATCTGTGATCATACCGCTTGTTTAGAATCTGTGAGTTATTATACCAATACGCCGTTTTAGCTATTGTTGAGTTCCTGTTTCTATTGTGTGCTGTAGATGGTTTGTGTACATGTAACTGATTTTGATTAATGTTTACGTTATCAGTGATTTGGGCGGTGATGAATCATAGTATGTAAATTTCTAATACAATATTTGCCTTTGTGACTGAAGGAAATCACGAAAGTCCCCAGTCAGATTGGTGTCCCACGGGATTTGAACCCTGGACCTTCCGGATGCTAGTCTCAAATTCTACCGTCTGAGCCAACTCGCTTGGTTGTATTTATTATATTATATTATATTATATTATATTATATTATATTATATTATATTATATTTGCTTTTAGTACAAGTGGTCCACATCTGTGGAGTACCGGTTAGCGCGTCTGGCCGCGAAACCAGGTGGTCCGGGTTCGATTCCCGGTCGGGGCAAGTTACCTGGTTGAGGTTTTTTCCGGGGTCTTCCCTTAACCCAATATGATGAAATGCTGGGCAACTTTCGGTGCTGAACCCCGGACTCATTTCACCGGCATTATCATCTTCATCTCAGTCAGACGCTAAATAACCTAGATGTTGATAGAGCGTCGTAAAATAACCTACTAAAAAATAGTACAAGTGAGAGTTAAATTAAAAATAACAAAATATTTCATTTGCCTAACATGACATCTGTTTTCTGTAACAGAAGGAACTACACCCAAAATGTAAATCGAGGTTCGGATTTCTGGAAAAAGAATCCCGCGTTATTGTAGATGACTAGCTGTCATTGCGTGTGGTATGCCATCAGGCTGAAGAGCGTGGGGAGCGGTCGAGGGAATGAAAGCGAAAATATTGAATAAGCATGGGCAGACAGCTCAGCTCACGAATCCCTGCCGTCGGTGATTTCAAAGGAACTGAATAACTCACAGTGTGAGTAAAATGTTACTCCGTTCAGCTGCTGTGTGTAATATTTCCACAACAAACTTTCATTTTCTAAAATTTAATAAAATCACTGTAAATATATTCAAGATTTAGCATTGACAGGGATATAGGGCTTTACTCCTCTGTCATAATTGTCGAAATTATACGAGTACATAGCTAACAACTATATTTTTTTGTGCGAGATCGTGCGTATTTGCATGGTTTCCCCACAAACCCAATCCGCGGAAAGTCTAAAATTCCACATTCAGTATTCCCAACCTAACACACATAACAATTTCCCTCTTCTTACCTCTTAAGTGACATATTCATTTTACTGCTTTAGGCTTTTAACATTTTATTTTTGAGACGTTCAATATAGTAATAATTATAAATTGGAAACTTACCACAGCAATTTCACCTAAATTGTACTGTTAATTATTGTTTTTAAATATTTGCAAAAAATAAGTAAACTCTATAACTCCACTAAAGTTACTGCATTCGTGATGCAAGTAACATTAAGGAAGCCGTGAAAAAATCAACAAGATTTCAGATGCGGATGTTATTACTGCAATATGTTATATAAATAATATTGTTAAAATATTAAAATGAAAAATAAATCATTACATAACCTTACCGTTTGTTTTAAGTTCGCATTTATAGACTGAGGGGAAAAAAAGACAGACGTATATCACTGCCTGCTGGAGTATAGTAAACACAGAAAACATTTTAAAGCAACAATGTTGAAGATAGATATTTTTGTTTTCCAAATTTGCCGTCATTGAACAGAAATCAAGATGGAGATTTCATTGCAACTAATTAGAAATTCCTCTTTCAGTTATGTAATAAACGATCTTCGCACAAAATAATGTACGATACACGAGCGGTATGTTTTCTTTAAATTCTCGGAAATTAAAAAAGCTCAACTACGTTTCGCTTTTTCGAACATAAAAACTTCAACATACCGCTCTTGTAACGCATATTACTATTGCCGAGCGAATTGGCTCAGATGCTAGCGTTTGAGACTCGCATTCGGGAGGTCCTGGTTTCTAACCCCGTGGCCGGCCAATCTGACTGGGGCTTTTCATGGTTTCTTTCAGTCATAAAGGCAAATGCCGGACTGGTAATTTACATACCGTGATTCATCATCACCTCAATCACCAATATCATAAACATAAATCAAAATTGTAAAAACGGTCTACTGGTATACCCACATATCTTAAACACGCGATACGACCACAGATGTTAAAGCACGTATAAATAAACCTAACATTTTTTTTTCTGTGAAGCAAAAATTATTTACGTATTCTCTAGCAATAAAACTATGCTGAATACAGACAGTTAAATAATCCATTTCACAACAGAGATATTAATGAATAAGTATGTCAAATTTCATCACTCTAGCTTTAACCACTGAGAAATAAAATAAATAGGTACTTGTCGTTGAAAACGTAGAGAATTTATTTTATGAGATAATTAAATTTAAAATTTTGGTTACACATAACTCGTGCATTAACACAACTTCTACGAAATTAAATAAAAATATAGCTACTTAAAATTAAGATAATGAGATAAAATTTTCACGAAAATACTCCTCATGAAACCGTAAGTACATTTTTAGCGCAAATATAAAAAAAATGATCAAATTTATCAAAATTCTATTATTTTCTGTAGCGCATAGCCTTAAAATGTGTCACAGTGGACAAAGAAAGGCATTTTAGCCACTATAAAAACCCTTCCGAATATTCATATTTTATAGCCTATATAAGGTGAAGATATTTAACTACTTTTAGTTTATTCCTATACTTACTTACTGGCTTTTAAGGAACCCGGAGGTTCATTGCCGCCCTCACATAAGTCCGCCATTAGTCGCTATCCTGAGCAAGATTAATTCAGTCTCTATCATCATATCCCACCTCCCTCAGATTCATTTTAATATTATCTTCCTATCTACGTCTCGGCCTTCCCAAAGGTCTTTTTCCCTCCGACATCCCAACTAACACTCTATATGCATTTCTGGATTCACCCATACGTGCTACGTGCCCTGCCCATCTCAAACGTCTGGATTTAATGTTCCTAATTATGTCAGGTGAAGAATACAATGCGTGCAGTTCTGTGTTGTGTAACTTTCTCCATTCTCCAGTTACTTCATCCCTCTTAGCCCCAAATATTTTCCTAAGCACCTTATTCTCAAACACCCTTAATCTCTGTTCCTCTCTCAAAGTGAGAGTCCAAGTTTCACAACCATAAAGAACAACCGGTAATATAACTGTTTTATAAATTCTAACTTTCAGATTTTTTGACAACAGACTGGATGATAAAAGCTTCTCAACCGAATAATAACAGGCATTTCCCATATTTATTCTGTGTTTAATTTCCTCCCGAGTATCATTTATATTTGTTACTGTTGCTCCCAGGTATTTGAATTTTTCCACCTCTTCAAAGGATAAATTTCCAATTTTTATATTTCCATTTCGTACAATATTCTCGTCACGAGACATAATCATATACTTCGTCTTTTTGGGATTTACTTCCAAACCTATGTCTTTACTTGCTTCACTCATAATTAAGATATTGAGATACAATTTTCAGGGAAATATTCCTTATGAAAACGTACATTTTAGCGCGAAAAAAATTATAAAATTTGTCAAAATTCGATTATTTTCTGTAGCACATCGCCGTAAAATAGGTCATAGTGAACAAAGAAAGGCACTTTAGGTACTATAAAAACCCTTCTGAACGTTAATATTTTATATAAAAGATATTTAACTAATTTTAGTTTATTCCTCTAGAAAAAATATACATTTAGCCTAAAATCCGAGTTCTACAGATGACGTGCGTGGCGAATTGCAAAATGTCAGATTATTAACAGTAGCACGGCCAATCCAGGGGTGAGGCAGTGTTCATTCAACTAGCGTCCGATCTCATTGTCTTGAACCATGTTGTTGAATCAGGTTGGAGTGGCGAATTTTTACCAAAGCGTGTACCGAAATGTTATACCGTTGTGATGGAATTTGTCATTGCTATCTTCAACACCGCGTAAGTTTTCTTGTGTTGGCTAGTCATTTCACAAGAATAGCACCCCTAACTGAATACACGCTCGCAGCGCATGCGTATCCAATAGATGTAAACTTTGAGAGATTTGCTATCCGTTGATACCTCACACGTTCTCCTGTCATAGTTTCTTCATGCTAGATATGTAACGTTGTTTAATTCATTTAGGCCCAATTGTATAAAACTCCCTGACTAAAGATCAACTTTGATCGAAGATCGGAAAGTGAACCGATTTCAGACACTTCTTCTATTGTATAAAGCTTTTCTGGGATCAAATTACCTTGGTTCAAATGCAATCTAAGTTCACGTGAAAAGGACTTGGCAACATCGCATACAACAGGTGAACTATGTGATGCACGGACCATGTTGTACAGGTTTTTTCTGTGTAGCCAATTTAGCGACTTTAACTCGTTTTCGACGACAATTTCTTTTAACTTTTATATTGCTTAAATAGGGATTTAGCGACCTTTTTAGACCTCATAGTGATAAAATTTAATCTTTCTTTGTTGCTAATAAGAAATCTAGCGACTTTCCAATTACTTTTTGGCGACTTTCCGTACACTCTGTTCGAGACACTGGTTTGTTTTGTGCGTTGTAAATAATGGCGGACAATAAGAAGAAGGTTGACTGTTATCCAAGTTGTTATCATGTTATGGTGTTTGATACTGCTAAACATAATAAAGCTTTATAAAACGACAATTTTCGTTTAGTAATACAGTTAATTGAAAATTTATGAATGTACCTATCATATCCATTAATAATTAATGGTTGTTATAAACATAATATAATTATAGGTTATGTTATTTGATACTGCTGAACACGATAAAGCCTTTATAAAATATAAGATTGTTTGCTTATTAAGGCAATAAATTGAAAAAAAATATATATAAATGTATCTGCCATATATATTAATAATATTATTCTTTTTGCACAATCTGCCACTCGTATATTTCAAACAGAAAAGAAATAACTGAACTTGGATCATCTAACTTAATTGGAGAAATTTCTTCAGTCAAGGTTGACTTTAGTTTAAGACAAATTAATCTCATATTACTCTTTATACAACAGAAAATTCCAAGTTCAGCTAGAACGAGGATCAATTTAACCTCTGATCTAAGATTAAATGGTTTATACAATCGGGCCTTAGAATGTTATTGCCATTTATAATGGTAATTTCTGTGCAATTGAGATTGCACCATTTATTTTGTTTGCCCTCGTTTGAGTTCTGATCTCAACCACCCAGAAATCTGGGAAAAGTAACTACAATATAATAACTCATAAGTACATAAATTAATATAAACCCCATAAAAAGTTTCTTAGAAACTGGGGAATAAATTTTATCTTTCCAATCTGTACAACGCACTGCAGCGTGCTATGCAGTGAACTGTTACTGTGGCCACTTACCCGCTCTATCCATACTCTTTACGACGTCTCATGTCAACGCCGGGTCTTCCAGCACGATGCAATGCGCTCTGAAAAATAAAATCATTAACATCACTGACTGCTTCGGCAACTTCTCTGACATGTGTGTTGCGCGTGATATCTAATACTCCAGGCATTACTACTCTAATATAAAAACGTATTTGAAATCATGTATTTTTTCATACTGAGAATGAGTAAATACACTCTGGCAGTGGTAACTAATTACATTCATAATTCATTCATTCATTCCTAGTGCTACATGCCCTGCCCATCTCAAACGTCTGGATTTAATGTTCCTAATTATGTCAGATGAAGAATACAATGCGTGCAGTTGTGTGTTGTGTAACTTTCTCCATTCTCCTGTAACTTCATCCCTCTTAGCCATAAATATTTTCCTAAGAACCTCATTCTCGAACACCCTTAACCTCTGTTGCTCTTTCAAAATGAGAGTTCAAGTTTCACCACCATAAAGAACAACCGGTAATATAACTGTTTTATAAATTTTAACTTTCAGGTTTTTTTAGAGGAGATTGGATGGCAAAAGCTTCTCAACCGAATAATAACAGGCATTTCCCAGATTTATTCTGCGTTTAATTTCATTTGGAGTGCTATTTATATCTGTTATTGTTGCTCTAAGCTATTTTAATTTTTCCAACTTTACAATTTTTTTATATTTCCATTTCGAGTATGTTCTAGTAACGAGACATAATCATCAAGGCTCTCTCTCCGTTTTTATATTATTTATTTATTTTATGTTATTACGATGTACCGAAGTACATTATGATATTTTCGTGCAGAAATTCTGCGTCATCATATGATGATGGATGAGTGGAACGGAGAAAAATCGAATCCCCTCAGTTTAAGTTCCACCTCTTGGGTTCCCTCTGGTGGCCTATCCTCATGCACTGCGTCATATATGTATGACAGTGGCACAATGTCCACATATGTGCAGAAGTGCACTCCTTATGAGTGATCTCGACCACTTAGTCAATCCAACATCGGGATGGGAATCCAGTGTGGCTTAGTGGATAGAGCGTTAGCACGTAGAGCTGAAAACCCGGGTTCAAATTCCGGTGCCGGAGAGAATTTTTCTCCGTTCCACTCATCCATTATCATATTAGACATTCTGTCTTCAAGGTTATCACACTGACGAGATCTAAATACATAATATATACATCAATCAGTTTCACAGCATAATATTCATATACGCACATGTACATTTGAGCACAGATAATCTTTCACCATACCCATTTTTCTCTCACTGTAATATTTTACTCTGTGAATGAACAAAACAGGGGAAGAAAAATTGAATAAACCTGTTTGTTCCTAAAATACTTTGATTTTCTGTTACTGCCACAGCAATCTTCTTATTTAGACACGCAGAATAAATATCTAATACTTCAGGCATTGCTACAATACACAAAGCGAATCTGAAATCGCCCCCAGTATTTTACTCTGTTAAGGAAAACAAAGGACCAAAATTTTTTTTATAAAATCGTTGGATCCTAGATTTCTTCGACTTTCTGTTAGCAGCAACCTTCTAATTCAGACGCATAGAATCATGTGCGACTGTTGAAAACGAACACTTTCAAAACATTCAACATCACTGAATGCTTCGGCAACTTCTCTGACACACCATTTGTGCGTGATATCCGAAATTTCAGGCATTTCTTCAATATCAAAGTGAATCAGAAACAGACCGCAATTTTGTATCCTGTGAAAGACAAGAAAAAATGACAGGCGATTCATAGGATCCCTCTAATTACATGAAACGTTTAGGTTTACGGTTGCTGTTACTGCGAAATTTAGACTTTTAAACAATTCGTTTTTATTTGTGAATAATGTGATTGAGAGTGAAATACATTTAATTAATTAATTTATTTATTTATTTATTTATTTATTTTTCGTAGTTCGAGTCTTTAGTGTATGGTGTACCTCAGGGATCTGTTTTTGGTCCTATATTCTTTATTATTTCCATTAATGATTTACCTTGTGTTTTAATAGTAACTCTGTTAACCCTTATCTATTTGCTGATGATGTGGCTATTCAGCTGGCTGCTGATTGTTTTTCCGACTCTCAAGATTTGTTAGATGAGAATGCTATCTTAATTAAGTCGTGGTGTTCTTCTAATTATTTATGTATTAATGAAAGTAAAGTGACAGATCTTAAATTTAGCTTAGATAGAAAAAGTGATGCTTTTCATAATACAATCAAGTTTTTGGGTATTTATATTGAATGCTGTTTGGGCTGGGATAGCCATATCAATATGATTTCGGGTAAGATATCTAAAGGAATATTTATGTCAAGATGTTTGTCTAAAACTGTGGATACTAAAGTGCTATTAACTGTATATTTGTTATATATTCAAAGTCATCTTCAATATGGTGTTTTATTGTGGGGGAATCGTAGTTCATTTTTAATATTTTTAAATTACAGAAGAATTATTTGTGGTGTTGGACCAAAAGAACATTGTAAACATTTATTTCAATCCTGTAAAATTCTCACTCTTCCATCGCTATATGTATTGCAGTGTTTGTTATGTACTAAATTGAATATACATAATTTCCCATTGAACTTTCATTTTCACGAATATCATACGAGAAATTGTAACGATATAAGACTTCATTTATGCAGATACAAAACTACACAAAACAGTTTTTATTAGATGTCCCTGAAGTTGTATAATAGCTTACCAAGTTCAACTAAAAATTTAAATTCCGATTCATTCAAATAGGTAATTAAAAGAAAATTATATGAATATAGCGTTAACGATTATTTTAACTTGGCAAATACTTTTGTATGATCTGTTTATAATGACGTTGCTATGCATAATGTATTTATATCTGAGCAATAAAGTATCTATCTATCTATCTATCTATCTATCTATCTATCTATCTATCTATCTATCTATCTATCTATCTATCTATCTATCTATCTATCTATCTATCTATCTATCTATCTATCTATCTATCTATCTATCTAATCTATCTATCTATCTATCTATCTATCTATCTATCTATCTATCTATCTATCTATCTATCTATCTATCTATCTATCTATCTATCTATCTATCTATCTATCTATCTATCTATCTATCTATCTATCTATCTATCTATCTATCTATCTATCTATCTATCTATCTATCTATCTATCTATCTATCTATCTATCTATCTATCTATCTATCTATCTATCTATCTATCTATCTATCTATCTATCTATCTATCTATCTATCTATCTATCTATCTATCTATCTATCTATCTATCTATCTATCTATCTATCTATCTATCTATCTATCTATCTATCTATCTATCTATCTATCTATCTATCTATCTATCTATCTATCTATCTATCTATCTATCTATCTATCTATCTATCTATCTATCTATCTATCTATCTATCTATCTATCTATCTATCTATCTATCTATCTATCTATCTATCTATCTATCTATCTATCTATCTATCTATCTATCTATCTATCTATCTATCTATCTATCTATCTATCTATCTATCTATCTATCTATCTATCTATCTATCTATCTATCTATCTATCTATCTATCTATCTATCTATCTATCTATCTATCTATCTATCTATCTATCTATCTATCTATCTATCCATCTATCCATCCATTCATCTGCCTGCCTGCCTGCCTGCCTACCCATCCACCCACCCACCCACCCACCTACCCATCCACCCATCCATCCATCCATATTTATTTAATTATTATTTATTTATTTTTTATTTCTTTATTTACTTATTTATTTAATTAATTAATTATTTATTTATTTACTTATTTAATCTGACAGGATTAAGGCCATAAGGCTTTCTCTTCCATTCTACCAGATAGCACACATAAACACAAAATAATACAAATAGTGACAAAATTTATACAAAATAAATGTTGTATTATTAATTATTTTTATCTCATTTCTAAAATTAATTAATTCAAAGATCTAAGCACTTAGAAAGAAAATGATTAGTGCGAAATCTGGAATTAATAAACAAAAATAAAATTATAAACTTCGAATTTATTGGAGATCATCTGCATAATTGCTACATCAATCATTGCGGAACCGAGCTGTTAAAAGGGATGAAAATTATTTAAATTACACCGCGTTGTCATGTCTTGACGGTGTAGCAGTAGGGGCGGGGGTGGACTCCCCCACGCACCGGGCTATCGATCGGGGTGATACGCCGTGTTCCGCCCCTACAACAGCTCACAAGTAAGGGATGGCAAGGCCAACCCAAAAGTACATTGTTTAGGGCGCCTTGTGATTTATTTAACCTCTCCCAAAGGATAAGAATAAACAGGAGGGGGTATGATTGTGAAGTTATAGAATGTGCAACAGCCTTGATTCTATATGAAGTCAAGGGTTCGATTTTTTAAAGTCATTTATTAAATTGCTTTTGTATCGTCTGTGCTTTGTCAAATGGACTCGCTATGCCGCAGAACCGCAAACTTTGATCCCTTACAATAAGAATACAAGAACGAAGAAATAAAATGTATTTATTCATGACTGATATATCAACTGGTCTTTATTTCACCGATCCTACCAACCTAAATAAAGATTTTATTCACAGCAGTGAGCTAAATGTTTTCAGCTCACAGCGGTGAATTACACCTATTTTTTTAAGTCACTTACTCTATGAAACCAACACACTAGCAACAATATAATCCACACATTCATTTATTTGTAACTTCTTCACAAACAGCACATTACAAAGAACAGACCTGTAGTTTAAAATTGAATTTAGATACCTGTAATGTATAAAATATTGCAGCACACGGGAGTAAACAGATTTTGTGCGAGATCGTGCGTATTTGCTTGTTTTCCGCACAGAACCAATACGCGGTAAGTGTGAAATACCACATTCAGTATTCCCAACCTAACACACATAACAATTTCCCTCTTCTTACCGCTTAAGCGCGACATTCATTTTACTGCTTTAGGCTTTTAACATATTATTTTAGAGACGTTTAACATAGTAATAATTATAAATTGGAAACTTACCACTGCAATTTCACCTAAATTGCAATGTTAATTATTGTTTTTAAATATTTGCAAAAATTAAGTAAAGTCTACTACTCCACGAAACTTATTGCATTCCTGATACAAGTAACATTAAGGAAGCCGTGAAAAAATCAACAAGATTCCAGATGCAGATGTTATTACTGCAATATGTTATATAAATAATATTGTTAAAATATTAAAATGAAAAATAAATCATTACATAACCTTATCGTTTGTTTTAAGTTCGCATTTATAGACTGGGGGGAAAAAAAAGACAGACGTATATCACGGCCTGCTGGAGTAGAGTAAACACAGAAAACATTTTATAGCAACAATGTTGAAGAAAGATATTTTGGTTTTCCGAAGTTGCCGTCATTAAACAGAAACCAAGATGGAGATTTCATTGCAACTAATTAGAAATTCCTCTTTCAGGAATGTAATAAACGATCTTCGCACAAAATAATGTACGATACACTAGCGGTATGTTTGTTTTCATGTTCTCGGAAATTAAAAAAGCTCAACTACGTTTCGCTTTTTCAATCTTTTCCTCGAACATGAAAACGTCAACATACCGCTCTTGTAACGTATATTACTATTAAGCACTCGTGAAAATTATCCTAAACTTTCCACTTGGCGAATAAAATATAATAAGGTATTACTCTCTTGTTATAAATTACTATTTCTTGAGACAATCGAAACTATCGTTACAAAGAAAACTATTATGCTGATTACAATAATGTATGTATGTATGTATGTATGTATGTATGTATTTTTTTGTATTTTTTGTATTTATTAAAAAAAACGGCATGTTCCATTACACTGAGTAATACTACATGCACTCAACTCTCTTATAATATTACAATTATTTACAATCATCTATAACAATTCAAAGTTTACAATCTAATTTGAAGATCAGTTGATTTTGTTTTTGCCATTCACTTAGTTCTCTCGAAATATATGCTGCATTTATATTGATTTTCTGCAATTTAAAATTTACAATCTGATTAGGATTATTTTTTTTTCCGTAATTTTCTCTTATTTTTTCTCTATAAAATGTTCTAAGTTCACAATTAATTATAGCTATCTACCGTTTATAGTTTACCATCTACTGTTAGACTGTGATGTTATTGCAGATTCTAAAATTATTGTTTTTTATGATACTCTAGTTTTACAATTATTTACAATTTCTACCATTTACATTTCTATTTTTTTCTACAACAAGCATATGTATGTATGTATGTATGTATGTATGTATGTATGTATGTATGTATGTATGTATGTATGTATGTACCTATGCTCGTGTGCATGTATGTATGTATGTAAATGTTATGTTTTATTTAACGACGCTCGCAACTGCAAGGTCACATCAGCGTCACCGGATGTGCCGGAATTTTGTCCCTGAGGAATTCTTTTACATGCTAATAAATCTACTGACATGAGCCTGTCTCATTTAAGCACACTTAAATGCCATCGATCTGGCCCGGGATCGAACCCGCAACCTTGGGCATAGAAGGCCACCGCTATACCACCTCGCCAATCAGGTCGACTGTATGTATGTATGTATGTATGTAAATGTTATGTTTTATTTAACAACACTCGCAACTGGAAGGTTATATCAGCGTCGCCGGATGTGCCGGAATTTTGTCCCGCAGGAGTTCTTTTACATGCCAATAAATCTACTGACATGAGCCTGTCTCATTTAAGCACACTTAAATGCCATCGATCTGGCCCGGAATCGAACCCGCAACCTTGGGCATCGCCAACCAGGTCGACTGTCTGTATGTATGTATGTATGTATGTATGTATGTATGTATGTATGTATGTATGTATGTATGCATGCATGCATGCATGTATGTATGTATGTATGTATGCATGCATGTATGTATGTATGCATGCATGTATATGATATGTAGAGACCTGCGTTTAGTTACCTAGAGGCTCCAAGCAATCTGCCACAGTGTACATATGTATGTATGCAGTATAGCGCGGCATACACACTTCAGGTCTGCTGTTAAGTGAATATACGAATACAAAACAAAGAGATGCTTGGATACCAGTGCTTTAATAGACAAATTTGGTAGCGAGCACTTTATTAGGAAAGAAGGAAACGTGTTTTATCAGAAACTCGTAATTTGTAGAGACTCGTGAAGCAAATAGTCAGTGTAAATAATTTCGTCTTTATTAATTATTTATGTACTTATTTCTTTCTCCGCGTATGCCGATTTCTTCATTTATTTACTTTTTTACTTATTTATTTCTTTATTTATTCCTTCATTCTTTTATTTATTTTTTTTTTTTCGTTGTTGGTAACTCTATAGCATCTATTAGATGCTTTATGGTTGTGCTAATAGATGGAGTTACTTGTCAACAATGTGACGCTGAAACGTGTGTTCAGGTTACTGCCCAGCGACAGTCCTGACGTATTTTTTATATTGTGATGATTGTGATTAACCCGACACACTCACATTCATACAAATTTCCAGACTCTAGACACCCAGGGAATTCCTCTTCTTCAAGAAAAATTCACCGAGAGCCTAGCCCGGGAATCGAACCCGGGACCTCCTGATCTGGAAGCCAGCATGCTGACCAACAGACCACGAAGGCAGTCATTTATTTATTTATTTATTTATTTATTTATTTATTTATTTATATATTTATTTATTTATCTATTTATTTATTTATTTACGTGTACATACATAGGCTGTGTCCAGTGACAACGTTCACATGTAAAACAAGTAAACTCATTCATAATAAAATGAATTTCTATAATCTGGCATTAGAGACGGTAATAGCACAGTCTACTATATACAGTCACGAAGCTTGAGTTGTGAGGGTGCTAGGAACAATAGACTGTGCAGGTACAATTTCGCATTGATCTGTAATGAGGCGATAGTAGCGATCCTAGTGGTTAGCAACTACATATTTACTACGTATTGAGCTTCGTGACTGTACATACTAGACTGTGGTAATACATAGAGGCAAAAACAACCTACAAACATTTCTAAATGAACAAAATTTGAAACATCAGGGTCGAAATTTACTTTATATATTTCAATATTCGTGTCTTATGTAACGTCGAATTCCTATATTCTATACCCAGAAAAAACTGTTTATGAGTAAGATAATGTATGATTTGAGGCTTTCTCGGCGTTGGTTCGCTAATATGTTTTCGCGGGATATCAGCCGAGTTAAGATTTTGGAATGCTCCAAGCTTTCGACTGCTATCTCTTCAGCCATCTTCAGGGAAGTGATGTCCGAACATTCCATTCTGCGGGAGCGTGTCACACAAAATAAGCAGAATCCTCCAGAAGGTAAATATCAAAACCATACATAAACCACAGAGCAAAATCCGGAGTCATCTACGTCAGGTTAAAGACAGTCAGGGCTTAAGGACTCCAGGGATTTACAAGATTCCATGGGAGTGCGGCGAAGTATACATAGGGCAGACTGGCCGCACAATAGAAGACAGAATCAAAGAACATAAGAGGAACCTGAGGCTGTATTACCCGGAAAAATCTGCAGTGGTGCAACACAGCATAGAAAAGGAGCATAAAATACTGTTTGACAACACCAAGGTCATTAACAAATCAAGCCACTACTGGGATCGTACAATCAAGGAGGCCATAGAGATCAAGCTGGAGAAAAACAACTTTAACAGAGACAGTGGACTACAGCTCAGTCAGGCATGGACACCGGCCTTGGACCAACTTGGGCCTCTTACAATCAAGGTCATGAAGATCACGGACCGAGGACGGCAACCGATTCCAACCGGCGGAACAGGGCTCGCCGCCCGCCAAACTTCATACAGGAATCCCGGGAGGGGCGGAGCTTACGAGAGATGACAATTCCCGGCCCCGGATTGGCCGATCCGCCAACCAATCCCGTTTTACCTGAGACAGCCTAACATCTATATTTCCTTTCGACTTTCTGTTCGGACACATCCTGCCTAAGGTTTTTCCGTGGTTTTCCTTAGGCGCTAAGACAAATGTCGGGATGAGCCCTAAAAGAAATGGGCCACGGACCTGCACTCATATCCCCATTAATCTCCCTAATTACTTAAATTAATCAACTAATTACATCTCTCCCCATCTTCGTAATTGAGCCATCATATAGCCAAATGGCTTGTCTCAAAATTGAGACGATTCAACAAGGCTCATGACAACAATCACCTCCTACATAATAGCCAAATTGGCTAGTCTCTTATACACGAGACAACTCATCTCGCCTAAGGTATTGCGTGGTTTTCCTCAGGCGTAAGACAAATGTCGAGATGAGCCCTATAAGAAATGGGCCACGGACCTAAATGCCCTTCCCCATACATATTCCACCCTTATTATAAACGATGTATGCCCGAGTTCAGAACCTATAAATTGTCTATTAAATATACGAGGTCACTTAATAAGTCGCAAATTGAAAGGACAGGGACCTCACAAATTGCAGACTAGATTTCACGGCGCTTCTTCCGACGGCCTTCACATGCTTTGTCATCGAACAACAGATGACGGCATCTTGCCATTCTAACGGCAAACACCAGCCAACTCCTCCTCGCCCCGTTCCGTGATCAATTGATCAATGTCAGCCCCCTCGCGTATGTGGTACCTAAGAGGTTACGTCCAATCTCGGCTTCCCCTTCAAAATTTTCTAGAACTCCTTCAGGGGAGCAGCGTAACCCGGAGTGAGACTAGTGGCCAACAGGCTTGGAGCTCACATATTTAGTTTTGTACAGCCCCCAACCCACTTGCAAGGACGCGTTTTGCGTACCTTTTAAATTTTCCTCCCAATTCTCCTTCGATTTTTCGATTCCTGAAGATGGCTGCAGAGATAGCAGTCGAAAGCTTGGAGCATTCCAAAATCTTAACTCGGCTGATATCCCGCGAAAACATATTAGGGAGTAAGATAATGTATTAACATACGAGTATGTAACGTTCGAAACATAATATGTTCCGTTCATATCTTTGTTTTCTCGCACTAATTCTCGGCAGAACGCTCTATTTTTCCTCGCTTGGCGTAATGTCGTCTCCCGAAGTGGAGATAATGCGACCTTGCAATGGAACTTCACTCATCTCCATTAACGTCGCCTCTGTTCGAGATTGCACTGCACAGTGAACTTCTGCAGAGGCGTACAAAATGGAATCATGTCTACGTGGGTTGTCTACTCAAATGCCACTGCAAACCTCGTGGTGCATTGTACGAGGAATTGTGGCAGATAACGTAACACAAGAGTGGGCAGAGATAAAGATGTACCTATTGATAGTGTTCGATCTCTGCACATTGTCGTGAAAAGGATAGCATTCACATTGATGTATAGGAATATTTAGGCTATACAGGATGTAACAAAAAATAAGAGGCAACTTTTCAGAAATGGATTTCTCATATGTAGAGAAGAATTTCATATTGTAACTATAGTTCAGATTTTATGTAATATTAGACCTTGGATTTTTAGACACTTAGGGTGCTATTCATAGACATTTCGCTAGCCCGCGCTACGAGCGTGCTAAACTAGTCCCGGCTATCGACTGGTTACTTGTACGGGATACATATCATATCGTATCGCTAACACTGGTTTAAGGTAGGTATCCCCGTAACATGCCACGAAGGCACTTAGGGGGCATGGAGGTAGAGCCCCATGCTTTCCATGACCTCGGCACTAGAATGAGGTGGTGTGGTCGGCACCACGCTCTGACCGCCTTTTACCCCCGGGAAAGACCCGGTACTCAATTTTATAGGAGGCTGAGTGAACCTCGGGGCCGTTCTGAAAGTTTGGCAACGAGAAAAAATCCTGTCACCACCTGGGATCGAACCCCGGACCTTTCAGTCCGTAGCCAGCTGCTCTACCAACTGAGCTACCCATGAATACGAAAAACGTTAGTTCGCTGATCATCCACCGGAAGCCCGCGCTAAGAATGTCTATGAATACGGCTCTTAAAAACTAACTTTTAGACACCTAAAATAGGCACTAAAACATAGATTTAGGTATCTTAAAATGCAATTATTTCAAGCAGCTAAAAATACTATTTTATGCAGATAATATGTAGTTCCTATCCACACAAACTACAGTAACTATAAGAATGCAGTTAATTAGCGAGTATTAAATATTACCGTATACAGTGAGAAAAAGTAAAACATATTGCTATTAGAAAATTTACTTTTGTTAAGTTTTAAATTATGAATACCAGTACGTGATTTTTAATGAATTCGGCCTCACTGTTCTAAGGCTGCTAATACATAAATGCTCTTATTACAATTAAATTACCGGTAATTAATTTATCAATGATATGTAACATTTCCTCTATTATTATTATTATTATTATTATTATTATTATTATTATTAATATTTCTAAAACATGCGTTATCTCTTTCTCTAGGTAGACAACTACATTAAAGTTCAACTATTCACTATCGAATGCCGCCATAATCAGGAAGGACTGTATAAAGGATCTCGGTATATATCTTGATTCTAAATTGTACTTTCATGACCATGTTGATCACTTATTTAATCATTCACTAAGAATGCTTGGTCTCATTAGGTCTATTACTTATTCCTTCTCCTCTCCTGATACACTACTTACATTATATTATGCTTTAGTAAGGTCTAAATTAGAATATGCATCAGTTGCGTGGAACTCTATTACGTCTACTGATTCAGCTAAACTAGAAAATATCCAAAGAAAATTCATTTCTCTTTGTGCGTTTAGATTCGTACCCAACTCCTCTTCTTTAAATTATGAACTATCTAGTAAATATTTTAACTGTACTTACCAGTCTGTATTCGAGACGTCAGGATATTGATTACACTTTCTTTAATAATGCTATGGTGTAATTGATTGTGATTCTTTTATACATAACACCTACCTTAGAATTCCCGTGAAAGGTTTTCGTGGTCAAAGAATTTTCTTCACTAAATTATTTAAATCCCTTTATACAATAGCCAGATGTATTAAAAGTGCCAATTTGCAAGATCTGATTTGATTTTACTTATGCATGACATTCCTTGTTTGTTATTTAATATCTTTTATTATTTGTTAGATATTGCCATTTATTTTGTTGCATTTGGTGTATGATTAATGTTGACCATTATATTGATTGTATTTTATCTCACTGCCATTTTCTGTCATTCATTCTCATCATCATTTGTTCTGTTTTGTTTTTTATTTTGTGCTAAACTGTAATTGGCTTTGTGCTGTTGTTTTGCACATTAATATTCGAAATAAATAAATAAATAAATAAATATATTGTTTATATAAAGAAATTATTATTATTATTATTATTATTATTATTATTATTATTATTATTATTATTATTGGTGCCGGGTAGCTCAGTTGGTAGAGCAGCTGGCTACGGGGTTCGATCCCAGGTGGTGACAGGATTTTTTTCTCGTTGCCAAACTTTCAGAACGGCCCCAAGGTTCACTCAGCCTCCTATAAAATTGAGTACCGGGTCTTTCCAGGGGGTAAAAGGCGGTCAGAACGTGGTGCCGACCACACCACCTCATTCTAGTGCCGAGGTCATGGAAAGCATGGGGCTCTACCTCCATGCCCCCCAAGTGCCTTCATGGCATGTTACGGGGATACCTTTACCTTATTATTATTATTATTATTATTATTATTATTAAATCAAATTGTACCAATAATTGAAACGCAGGGACAAACTGATTCAATATATTTTGATTTCAGCAAAGCTTTTGATGTAGTTCCGCACTATATCCTTCTTCATAAGTTAGGAAATATTGGCCTTTCTGTAAGCTACGTAAAGTGGTTCGAAAATTATTTAAGTAATAGAGTTTCATGTGTAAGACTGTTTAATATACACTCTTATTCTTATAATATAAATTGCGGAGTCCCGCAGGGATCTACTTTAGGACCTCTCCTATTTATTATATTCATAGATGATATATGTAAAAGAATAAGTTCTGACTGTTTATTATTTGCAGACGATTTAAAAATTTTTCGTACAATCAAAAGTAGTATTGACTGTCAATCACTTCAATGTGACATTAATTCAGTCGCTAAATGGTCGGAAGACAATGGTATGAAAATTAACGTATCCAAAACTAATGTAATAACCTTTTCTAGAAAAACTTCTTCACTGAAATTTAATTATTATCTAAATAATGTACTAATTAACAGAACGGATTGCGTAAAAGATTTGGGAATATTCTTTGACAGTAAATTGTATTTTCATAGTCACGTTGATTACATTTACAATCACGCAATCAGAATGCTAGGAATAATACGGTCAATAACTTATTCTTTTTCCACGCCCGATTCTCTCTTAATGCTATACTATACATTGGTGCGATCGAAACTCGAATATGCATCTGTAGTTTGGAACTCGATTACAACTACGGACTCGGCTAAATTAGAAAATATACAAAGAAAATTTATATCCTTATGTTCATTCAGATTTTTGCCCATTAATTCCGGGTATAGTTATGAGAGAAAATGTGAATATTTTAATTGTCAAAATCTATATGCTATACGCCATGAGCTAGATTATCTGTTCTTTTGTAAAGTCCTCAAAGGTGATATATCCTGTGACTCTTTCTTAAACAATATTACCTTACGTATTCCAACAAAAGATATGAGAGCCCACAAACTTTTCTATATTAGAAATTCGAAATTTCTTTCACCAGTCTCCAGATGCATTAAAAATGCCAACATGCATGGCTGCGAATTCGATCCCTTCAATGTATAGACTTTGTTTGCTCTTGGCAACGATTTATCATTTATGTATTATTTTAGGCATTATACTCAATTATCATTGTCTCATAGTATTCTTAGTTATCCATTCATCGTCATTATTGTAATTAATTGTAATTATATTTATGTGTAATAATTATTTTTGTTTTATGTTTTTTGTTATATTTGTGCTGAACTGTAATTGGCCACTGGCTGTTGTACAGCACATTAAATAAATAAATAAATAAATAAATAAATAAAATTATTATTATTATTATTATTATTATTATTATTATTATTATTATTATTATTATTATTTAAACCGTACATAACGTCAATGCATTCATAACTATTAGAAATGAATTGAAGCCGATGTGATCCATATGAATATTCATTCAAGGCTCGTCGCCATATTTCCTCTCTTGGACATCCTATTGACTAAGGGAGGGTTGAAGCTATTTATCGCCCCTCCTAATTAGACACTTCACTTCCTCTGGGACAGCGCTCTCTCTCTCTCTCTCTCTCTCTCTCTCTCTCTCTCGCTATGTAGTGCAACAAGTGAGCATCACAATTGTTGTGCAATATCTCCATGTTCAGTTGTTCTTTTTTCCCCTCTTCTCTTTTTAACGATATTCTGTTCGTGTGTGTATGGGAGCCCCTTCATTAATTTTATACAAGCGTCGTTCCTTGTATGAGCGGAATGGGTGCAATTGTAGAAACTCTCGGTGACATTCATGAACTGTAAGGACTATTCCATCTCAAATCGACCGAAATATAGAGAAAATTGACATTGCAATTTTTAAGTGCAATGAAACTTTTTCTGTCCGTTGACAACTGTGATACAATGCTTTGTGCAAAGTTTGAGGCATCAGAACTTCATAGTGTTTAAATTAAAAACATTTAAATTTATCGTATTTTCATAAAATTAGCAACTTTAAACTGTTGTGGCTCCAAAACCCTTTCACCCAATGATCAAAATCATGGTTTATTTTGATGCTGAGAAATTAAAGTTTATATTGACATATAAACAATTTTTCTTACTTTTTATGAAAATGGAGAAATTTACATTTTTCTTCATTAAGACGCCTTTGTCCACGAAAAAATATTTTTAAAATATATGGTTAGATTCCGCATTGAAAGTGCAAATAAACACATATTTTATAATGGTGCAACGTTGATAAGAAATATTGAAAATATCAAATAAAGAAAATATATAGTACGCGCGTGAACTAACCAGCTGACTGTGAGACGGGAGCTAGCCGAGGCAAGCAAGGCCAGGAGACATAAACATGTGATGTGTCGTCTAGTAGCGCATAGCTGGGCTAGCTTTATCACAGGTTTTCATAAACACAGGAGTAAAATGACGCCCAACGCTCCCTTATCTTCAGCTCTCTGCCAGTGCGTGCGGTACTGCGCCGTTCAAGACCAGGCGTGTGAAAATAATTTATTTAATACCGTCGAAACTTATTGCCGTAACACTAAGCAAACAATGTCGAATCCCTCTTAATAATGAAAGTTTTTTTTTTCATTATTTTTTTACATTTTTACAAATGGGCAAAAAGCCTAAAAGTAAGTAAAATCAGATTATCTCTCTCTCTCTGTATACAATAAAAATAAGTATTACTTCTTATCATAACCTACCAAATGTCAGCTTCAAAATGAGCTCTCGTTCAATGTTCTGCAGTAAATTGTTCCAGAGTTCTGAGCGCTGAAAGATGCTTGTTTTTATAAAATACGCTAAATTTGTCGCTCAATAATACGAAAACTGTTTGACTTTCGATAGTATATTTTTGAAAATGCACTCTCCTCAGCACCTTGTATAAATAGGGAAAAAATTAGAGTATTAAAAAAATGCGAGGGTTTTTAGTGATCGATTTCATATGAAGAGTCCACTGCAAGAATGATGGATGTCACTTTCTTGTCGAAAATGAACCAAGACTGTCAATGCATAGCTTAAGACATATAGAATGTACATAGAGAGTTATATGGCATTAACACTGATAGTCATTGTCCAGTAATGATCGGAAAATCACAGGTAAGCTTTGAGCGCTAAGCATTTCAAACTTTCAATTGCTTCTCCTGTAAAATGTGTTCCAAATGACATCCATCATTCTTGCAGTGGACTCTTCATATGGAATAGCCCATAAGAAGGTTTTTCCAAGTAAAAAACTATCTGAAATTAATTACACAAGTAATTTTCTCATGAATATCTTTCCACTGATTCAAATTTTCATAGGGATTAGTTCCATATGGTTCAGTGGCATAAAACTCGGTGGGTGGGGATAGCTATATACTAAGAACTCAATAATGGTATGGTAATCTCATAACCCCAATAAGATATGATGAAGATCTACGTAAATATTATGTATCAAAGGATGTTAGAGGTGACAAAGCACTGCAAATATAATTTCTTTGTGGTGAAATCGATTCCAGAGGAAATTTCCAATTCTGTATCGTGTGAGAAACATCGTTTGTGAAGGCTTTGAAAACCAAGGCGTCCAAAAATATAAAGCGAAGTCTCGAAGATGTGCGATATATTTTTTATAGGCTGGTTGCCAAGTAACGCTCGCTTCTACAAAGTCAGGGCTGCTTCGTTATCGATTCCTTTTTCCTGTCCTGAATTTATACTTGACTCCTCTGCTTTGTCCTTCCAAGAAATCCAGCTTCAGTATCTCGTGAAAACCTGTGTCCAGTACAATCTTACATTAAAATGTGCACATAAATATTTATAATGAAATACAATTACATCCATTTTTATTGCATTCATTATTCTTGTGTTATATTTACCCCTCCATATGTCTGAGCCTATGTATAAACAGTTCTTCATTCTTGTACCAATCTTTACTAATTACGTACCTTTAAGTGTTTAATTAACATGTTCGTAGTCTGAAGAGAAATTGAAGCGATATTGTAAGAAATATAGTTATTAAAAATTATGTTATCAAGCTTTTTCTTACTGAATAGAGTGTAATGAAGTAAACTGAAAATTTTAACTTTATTGTAAAAATTTACAAATTGTTACTGTTTTGTTTCTCTTCAAATTTGTATGATTAATTACTTTAGATATCTAGTTATTAACTTTTATCACTAATTAATTGTGTTAGAAAATTGATATCTAGTACATATTTTTTTTTACTTCTATATACTGCAATTTTATCTATGTGCTTGTATTTTGTCTCCTTTCTCTTTGCATTTTTATTATTATTATTTGTATGAATAATGCACTTTTATTTTTTTTATTTATTCTTCTCTTTGCACAGTAATTTTCAGAAAGGATTGTAATAAATTCATTGTGTTTATAATGCGTTATCTCGTTTCAAGTTTTATAATTATGCTAGATTTCCTGTCGGTAGTTTCTTTGAGATTTTTTTGCACCTAACCTGCTTTAGATTTTCGAAAACTTTCCTACCTTCTATCATCACCTACGGAAACATAAATTTATAGCATTTAAGTAATGAACCTTGAAAGTCACTATTAATTTCAATTCAGAATGAACACAACGAGGGACGTTCTTAATTTAACAGTATATAAATAAATAATCAATATACAGTTCGTAATAATGAACTTACCCGAAAGTTGTGCATTCCATGATAATACGGGCTTTGTTGAAATGTGGTTTAATATTGAAATGACGAGTAGAAATAAATTGGATGGGACACAGTAGACAAGCTATTCTTTCGTCTTCAACAACAAAATAATCACATCCCCATTTCCTTTGGAAGTAGTATTTCTTCACGAGTTTAGATTTTGTCATGTTCCAGTTCTCTTTAACTGCAGTACGCGTATTGTGTATTTATTTATTTATTTATTTATTTATTTATTTATTTATTTATTTATTCACTCACTCACTCACTCGCTCGCTCACTCACTCACTTATTTATTTATTTATTCACTCACTCACTCGCTCGCTCACTCACTCACTTATTTATTTATTTATTCATTTATTTATTTATTTATTCACTCACTCACTCACTCGCTCGCTCACTCACTCACTCACTTATTTATTTATTTATTTATTTATTTATTTATTTATTTATTTATTTATTTATTTGGCTGGAGTGCGTTACAATGTTGAATGGCAGCATTGACATCCGGTCATATAGCTATCACTCACTTATCAACGTACAATTTATTTATCGTCCTATTACTAGTAAATCCAGTTAAGACCAGTAATACAAGTTTTGTAAAACCAGGAATTAAAACTTTAATGCACGAAAAATCATAATAAATTGTTCAAATAAAATAATTGGTTTGTTGCCTGCATGCAACATTTCG
The DNA here is from genome assembly GCF_040183065.1 of Periplaneta americana. Lineage (NCBI taxonomy): Eukaryota > Metazoa > Arthropoda > Insecta > Blattodea > Blattidae > Periplaneta > Periplaneta americana. The sequence goes on along the minus strand of NC_091118.1, from coordinate 202,048,020 downwards.
GACTTACTTCATTTTAGTAGAATGCAGAGCACGAAAAGACAAGTCGGGGACTTATTTTACACAGAAAGTGGACTTAATCGGCTTTACTAGTAATAGGACGATATATACATAGGTAGACTTTCTTACATTATATGCACACTTACATTTTAAAATTTATTTTACATGTATTTTAACTTATTTATTTCCTTCATTCATTTTACTCTTACCTTCTAAAGGTATGCTCCTAAGGATTTTTATTATCTGTTCATTTGTAATTCTTGATAGCGTATTGTATACCTGCCGCCGCGAGAATGAATGTTGATGCAGCCGAGCGTAACTAGAACGCTACGACTGCATTGGTAGAAAAGGTGGGTGGGGTAAGAAAGGGTACGATAGCAGTCGCTCTGAGGAAATAAGTTCTGCAGGCCTGTGCTAGAACCAACCTCTGATTCTAAAGAAAATAGAGTCCACAAACTTTTTAAAAGTTCTAGTTTTAATATTTCAATGACAGGTCTTCTATAATATATTCCGCAATTTACATAGTGACTCGTGATGCGGAGATACGGACAAGTGTTGAAATACGCTGGTAGCCAACAGCCCACATAAATCTGCATTACGTCTCCGAGCGACAGTCAAATCAATGACCAATGGAATTGCTCACGCGTAAAATATGAGCGGAATCGAATTTGGACATCAGATACAAGTTATCGTCAGCTGCGATCTGAATTGAGCTGTTTATATTTGTCAACAACAAGGCGTGTCAGAAGTTAAGTTACGATTTTGCACATACAAAACTATGCAATAAATAATGGTGTAAATGGAGTGAGAAATGTGATATTAGTATTTGACTAAAGGTGTATTAACTTCTACAGTTCAGAGAGCTTCATAAATAGCTGGTCAATATAATGTATACCAATCCACATCTATGATTGTAATCGGTGTTCTGGTATATTTCTGAATTTATCTATGTACGTGCGGTATTTTATACCAGCTATATTTTGAGAACAAGTTATTGGTTCGTCTCTTTTGTTCTATTATAGTATCAGTTTCCCATAAACAATTTCGAGTGTAATTTTATTGTCGATATAGTGTGTGTGTGTTCATAAAGGTATGGTGGTATTTTATATTATTGTATAATTGTAACAAAACACGATATATATGTGAAATGGTAAATCTTCTACTGTCATTGTGTATTCACTGAAGTTTTATGTGTATACAGTCAGAATCTGGTGAAAAATGTTTGGGTTCCCGTTAAAAAAAAACATGTTTACCATAAAATAATCTTGACAACCTCCACTAAAAAAATCATGTCATAATTTTCCCCTTAAAATGAAAAAACGCGTATTCAAAATATTAATCTCGCAAACGCTTTGTTTTCGATATAAGCAACTGGAAATTTAAAAAAAGCTGTGTATATATGCGAAATCCTCATTTGTATACAACTGGACTCGTTCAACCGTCATTTTATCGGATAAACCGTAGGCATTTCCATGGCAACGGGATGTAATTTCCGTTCCACAAAATCCTTTCATTTTTTTTCTGTTAGTATAGATCGTTTATAGACTTTACACGTAAAAATATTACTATTACTAAGTTTTATTTCATTCGATCTTCTTCATGGTAAATTACAAAAATTGTGGTACCCTAGTAAGCTTCGGTGATGCCGGGTGAAAGTGACAAGAGAGATCTGTGACTTTCTATAAAATTTTCACGATAGAGCATCGCGACAAATGGAGGCGTTAAATCGACGGCACAGACTGGCATTTGTTAGTGTTTTCGGTGCTAGATGATGGAGAATAGCTCTGACTCAAATAAAAATAAGTGGAATTGTATTATTTTTCCAATATATCATAGTTTAGAAATGGACTATGAAGTTTGTTGTAGTCTTTTGTTTCTTATAAATTTCGTTGCTGTCTTTTGTTTCTTGTATAAATGTCAGGGCTTTTACTGCTCTGTTTCCATGGATACCTTTTAATGCTTTGGACACGTTTCTACGACAATAATTTCTTTGGTAATGCTATTATACTAAGGATGCAAGGAAGACTGTAGAAAGGAGACCAGACGTGCTCTTTGAACAAGACTTCTACAAAGCCTACTTAATCAAATATTCATGAAAGAGTGTTACGAGTTGTCACCCTTTCAGTTACGAAGTCGCTCTCCCCTTCTCGTAGCCTGCTGTCGTGCTAACATTGCGATGAAATTACTGTTTTCTGGAAAAACCTGATGTGATGTCTGTCTTAATTTTGTTAGACATTAATTTACACTGTGGAGTTGCTACGATTATTATTATTATTATTATTATTATTATTATTACTAGCCGTACCCGTGCGCTCCGCTGCACCTGTTAGAAGTAAATATAAAGTAATTACATAATTAAAATAGGACGTTTGATCCAGGGAACATTCGTGTTTGATAGAAGGATAAATCGTTTAATTTAAATTGTATTTAAATAATTAAAATGCGATCATTTTGGTCCAGAAAGCACTCATTTGGTGCAATGACAATTCCTTTAACATGTTTCTTAATTGTTATTACATGCAACCATAGTTTAATGAACGTTGACATCATTTAGATTTAATGTGTATACTTTATTTTACTTGCTATATGTGTCCATTGAATTATGGTAATAACTTACTTTAACCCTGGTTGTTTTCTACGTATTCAGTAAATGGCGCTTGGCCCACTATGGTTCTGAACCCTTCAAATAACTTAAATTATATTATATTATATTATATTATATTATATTATATTATATTATATCAGAAGTTACTGTAATAACATTATAGCATTATGTCCATCTAGAGAAACTACACTTTCCAATGGTGAAATAATAATTAATTATACAAATCGGTTAATTTAGCTTCCGATATTACTTCATACAAACACACAAACATTCTCTGTAGGCTATATTTCATAGCTTTCGATTGTTGTTGTCCAAGGCCCCTTATAGACGAAGTCATTTGTTTTTTATTTCGTTATACGGTCTTAGATGGCAGTTATTTTAATTTTAAAACTCATTTATCTCATTAAATATCAGTCCTATCAAAATTTGTCAAAGAATAAAACTTATCGCAAACGATTTTTAAAGAAAAATTTGTTATGTAACATTTTTCATAAAAATCAATAATACGCGAGATATTTCGATTTATTTAATTCAGGCCCCCTTATAACTCCCCTTTTAAATAATGTATTTTGAATGCCATATAGCCTAAAATCCAAGTTACAACGAACTTAATTTATATTCCAATTTTCATCGAAATCCGTTCAGCCATTATCGCGTGAAAAGGTAACAAACATACAGACAGACAGACAGACAGACATACAAACAAAAATGTCAAAAAAGCGATTTTCGGTTTCAGGGTGGTTAATTATATATGTTAGGACAAATTATTTTTGGAAAATCGAAAATTACCAGAAAAATTTCGGCTACAGATTTATTATTAGTATAGATTATTATTATTATTATTATTATTATTATTATTATTATTATTATTATTATTGCTACTGCTACCAGTAAGGTGGCATGTAGTCATTGATCCTGTCTTATATCCTAGGGGTCCACTGTTCGATCCCTGATGTCGGCTGTCCTGTCGGGTTTTTTATGGTTTCCCACGTCCCTCCAGGCGAATGCTGATATTAGTACCAATTATTTCGTGCATTACAGACGCAATGTTCGGTTCAAGTTTGTCATTATGGCGAAGTTTGATATTCGCCGATGTTCGCTGTGCAGGAAGAGGCCTTTCGTGTTTGTGCCAGCTTGTTATAGAAATATTCGCTGTTCTCCATTCCCATCTTTTCAAGTTTTAATAGCTTAAGAATTTTAGCACAGATCTTGCGATTAGTTTTTAATATGAAATAACACGAAATTTTTAATGTCTTGGCTTCCTCTGTTATATTAGTGTGATGTACCGAAGTACATATGATATTTCCGTGCAGAAATTCTGCATTACCATATGATGCAGGATGGGTGGAGCGGAGAAAAATTCTCTCAGACACCGGAACTCGAACCCGGGTTTTCAGCTCTACGCGCTGACGCTCTACCCATTCTTCATCATATTGTAATGCAGAAATTCTGCACGGAAACATCATATGTACTTCGGTACATCACAAGAATGTGATATGCGTAAAATAATCACTTTGTGATTCAAGACGGCGCTCATTCCGTCGGATCCCGGCCACTTAGTCACTCGTAATGAGTGCACCTCTGTACATAGTGTTGGACATTGTGCCACTGTCATACACCTGGGACACACTGCATGAGGGTTGGCCACTGAAGAGAAACTAAAAGGTGGAACTTAAACTGAGGGGATTCAATACGACATCGGAACTGGAATCCGGTGTGATTTAGTGGTAAAGCGTCAGCACGTAGAGCCGAAAACCCGGGTTCGAGTCCCAGTGCCGGAGAGAATTTTTCTCCGCTCCACCCATCCTTCCTCTGTCAGGTTCGAATATTGCACGACGCTAGTATCAATAAGAAGGCCACGATTCGACTCCTTGTCAATTATAAAATAATAACTTAGTCATTCAGTTCTCATCTATCACCCGATCATTCCCGGAAAATCCACAATCTAGCGTCTAGCGGGCATAACGGAACCGGTATAATGGAGAAATCTAGAAAAGTATTATTATTATTATTATTATTATTATTATTATTATTATTATTATTATCATGTCCACACCTGTGGAGTAACGATTAGCGCGTCTGGCCTCGAAATCAGGTGGCCCGGATTCGAATCCCGGTTGGGGCAAGTTACTTGGTTGAAGCTTTTTCCGGGGTTTTCCCTCAACCCAATATGGGCAAATGCTGGGTAACTTTCGGTGCTGGACCCCGAACTCATTTCACCAGAATTATCACCTTCATCTCATTCAGACGCTAAATAACCTATATCTTGATTTTTAATTTTTGGTTTATTTAATGACGCTCGCAACTGCAGAGGTTATATCAGCGTCTCCGGATGTGCCGGAATTTTGTCCCGCAGGAGTTCTTTTACATGCCAGTAAATCTACTGACATGAGCCTGTCGCATTTAAGCACACTTAAATGCCATCAACCTGGCCCGGGATCGAACCCGCAACCCTGAGCATAGAAGGCTAGCGCTATACCAACTCGCCTACCAGGTCGACCCTAGATCTTGATAAAGCGTCGTAAAATGACCTACTAAAAATCATCATCATTATCATCACCGTATCACATGGGAATGGCTACCGTCTAAGAGACAATGTACTTTTTAGAGCTAAATGATTCAAAATATAGGCTATATAAAATGAAAAGTTCGAGTTCTTCTGACAAAAAAAAAAACATTCTTTTTATCGCTAGTGATATCCAAGATTGTAAAACATTTCCAACAAGTGACCGTAGTATCTTTTTATTATAAGCTTGCCTCCGTCTGGAATTGAAGTAACTTACGCAATCTTTTATGGATCACGCAGAGCCTGAGACTGCGTGTGGAGACGGCAGGGGGTAGCAGAGGGCACGCGAACGGTCACGTGACTGCAACATTTCTATTTATTACTCTCAAAGACGATTTGGAGGTGACAGCAGGAATTTAACTTGGACTCTATTGCTTTATGCACTTAAATCCGGCCACAAATAGGGCCAGTTTTCCAATAATAGTTAATTTTAAGGAATTCATTGACCTGCCTCCGAAAGTCTTTTATGCACCTACCTTAGATATTTATTATCAACAGTAATCTCACTAGACGTTTTGATTTATCTAGAGAAAATCAAAACTCGAGTGGGATTTAATTGACTATTACACGATTAGAAGAAAGTATACAAGGATTAGAAGTAACGAAGTACTCCAATACAATAAAATATTAACTGACTTACGAAAATACAACTGTCTTCAAATGTATTATTGTACTATCTCAACATTACAAATATTACGCTAGATGCATGCTAGATGGCAGTAGTGAGCAATGCCTTCTCGTCGAGAAGTTCTCGATCTACACGTATACACGATGGCAATGTTATTAGTCAAGAAGGCTTTGTTGATTCAGTTTCATTTTTATTATTAAAACAGTTGCATTCCACTTCAATTATCCGAATCCCAGTAATCAACGTCACTTGACAGATGATTTTCAGTAAATCTTAATATTAAACAATCTGATACGTGACTATCCATAATATCATATAGCAGAAGCTGTAACATAACCTAACTAATATACTGTACACAAGTGTTAGAAAAGTTTTAATTAACGACGATGACATAAAAAATAAACATGAATAATTTTAAAAGGAATAATTATTGAATGTACAATTTTCAAATTTGAATGTGGTTGGTGGTTCAATTGATGTTATATTGGACATGTGCGTAATAGAAGTGGAACTCGTTGATTTAGGCCTACATGGTGTATTCAACTTATTCAGGATTTCCGAATGGTGCTCTTCATTTATTTGTAAATAGGATTTCAGAAGATGCATAGGTATGATCAGTGATTTTTATTAATTCTTGTTCTTGAATGTCAATGCGAGTCATATTTGAAACTGCTGTGCATCGACTGGAGTGGTTTGTAATTTTATATATATATATATATATTTGACGTTCAGACCAGCGCAGTTTCAAATGTTGTCAAACAAAGAAACAAATGCTAGGGACGCGATAAAATTGTGCGATAAGCAGCCATGATTGGTTGAAATACGCCCTTTCCTACCGTTTTATTGGTCAAAAGTAGTATCACGTAGTAAGAGTGTAATAGTCACTTTAATAACTTGCGATTACAAATCAAACGAGCGGTCGCACAGATTCGTAGCTGCTCTTAGTGCCGAGATATTACTGAAAGACTCCGCGCGGCACGGCTACTTCTGTACGCAACTTCGGCGCCTTCATGCCCGTAGCGAGGGCAGGTGGCGTCATTTGGTGTGGACACACAGTCATAATCTTGTTACAGTAAGCATTGAAATTCTGTCATTTCTTGTTTGACCACGGATCCTGGAGTCCTGCACTGTAGCGTTGTGGTCTAAGGATCTATTAAACTCAATACAATATTACAAAACGGGAAATGCTAAGACAGAAAAAGAGAATCTAAATCAGAATATAAGTTTTAATGAATAAATATATTGATATTAATAAAAAAAATAGGGACAAGAATACAAAACAATTACAACTTACTTACTGGCTTTTAGAGAACCTGCAGGTTCATTGCCGCCCTCACATAAGCCCGCCATCGGTCCCTATCCTGAGCAACATTAATCTAGTCTCTAACATCACATCCCACATCCCTGCCATCTATGTATCGACCTCTCCAAAGGTCTTTTTTTCATAAGGTCTTCCAACTAACACTCTATACTCATTTCTGGATTCGTCTATACGTGCTAGATGTCCTGCCCATCTCAAACGTCTGGATTTAATGTTCCTAATTATGTCAGGTGAAGAATACAATGCGTGCAGTTCTGTGTTTTGTAACTTCCTCCATTCTCTTGTAACTTATGTTCGACTTTCGTAACAAGCACTTTTTTACGGTGACGGGTTGTAAGCCCTTCGTCCACCCCTAAACTGGAGGACCACCCCCGCTGTCCGCAACTGCTTATTCAATATATTCGCAGCTAACCTGTATATCTGGAGACCGTCTCCTCTATACGCAACCTGAGGACTCATCATGCCGTGGTAATAGGGATCCATAATACATGATGAATACTAAACAATAATTCGCTTAAGAAACGTAAAAAATTATATATTACAGTTATATGAACACTAATAAATATAATATAATTATTAAAAATTAGTAAAAGTCAGTCCACACCTTTGGAGTAACGGTCAGCGTGTCTGGCCGCGAAACCAGGTGGCCCGGGTTCGATTCCTGGTTACCTGGTTGAGGTTTTTTCCGGGGTTTTCCCTCAACCCAATATGACCAAATACTGGGTAACTTTCGGTGCTGGACCCCGGACTCATTTCACCGGCATTATCATCTTCATCTCATTCAGACGCTAAATAACCTCAGCTGTTGATAAAGCGTCGTAAAATAACCTACTTAAAAAAAAGTAAAAGTCAGACATGTTTCGGAGACTGCTTCTCCATCCTCAGTGCCTTTACCACGACGGCTGGTTCAGGTGATCGAACCGCGTTGTTGCTAGGCTTAAAGGAGACTGGCAGTCAGCCGTCGTGGTAAAGTCACTGAGGATGGAGAAGCATCTCCGAAACATGTCTGACTTTTACTAATTTTTTAATAATTATATTATATTCACTAGCCGTACCCGTGCGCTCCGCTGCACCCGTTAGAAATAAATATAAAGTAATTACATAATTAAAATAGGACATTTGATCCAGGGAAGATTCGTGTTTGATAGAAGGATAAATCGTTTAATATGTTACTTAATTTAAATTGTATTTAAATAATTAAAATGCGATCATTTTGGTCCAGAGACACTCATTTGGTGCAATGAAAATTCCTTTAACATGTTTCTAATTTTTATTACATGCATCCATACTTTAATGAAGACTGACATATCACTTAGATTTAATGTGTATACTTTATTTTACTTGCTATATGTTTCCATTGAATTATGATAATAACATAATTTTAACCCTTGTTTTCTACGTATTCAGTAAATGGCGCTTGGGGCACTATTGTTCTGAACCCTTCAAATAACTTAAATAACTTAAATTATATTATATTATATTATATAAGAAATGTGTTGATAACGGATGTACATCGATAAGTAAGTTTTTAATTTGTTATGGGGGCTCTTGAATCTCAGGAGGAACAAATTTTATTTTACAACAGGGCAACATAATCTGCTTGGCTCATTACCCAATTTTTTTTGCATTGCATTTAATGCATATGTATTTTATGTATTTTAACACGATTCAATTGAGCATAGTTAAAATTTGGATTATAAAATAATGGAATGCTAAGCTAACATATTATTACTGCATACTAAATCAATACACTCTTGTTGTTCGTTAATTCTCTGAGATAAACATTATTTTAAGAAATACAGGAAACGAATACACAGAATAGCCCATCAAGTTGTTTGTGCATAAGAAGCTATTTCAATCTTACCTGTCCTCAATTCACTCCGAAGTTACTGTAATAACATTATAGCATTATGTCTATGTAGAGAAACTACACTTTCCAATGGTGAAATAATAATTAATTACACAAATCGGTTAATTTAGCTTCCGATATTACTTCATACAAACACAGAAACATTCTCTACAGAGCTGTGATTCATAGCTTTCGATTGTTGTAGACCAAGGCCCCTTATAGACGAATTCATTTGTTTATTTCATTACACCGCCTTAGATGGCAGTTATTTTAATTTTGAAACTCATTTATCTCATTAAATATCAGTCCTAGCAAAATTTTTGAAAGAATAAAACTTATCGGAAATGATTTTTAAAGAAATTTCTGTTATGTAACATTTTTCACAAAAATCAATAATAAGCGAGATATTACGATTCATTTAATTCAGACCCCCTTATAACCCCCTTTTTAAATAATGTATTTTGAATGCCATATAGCCTCAAATCTAAGTTACGACGAAGTTAATTTATATTCCAATTTTCATCGAAATCGGTTCAGCCATTATCGCGTGAAAAGGTAACAAACATACAGACAGACAGACATACAAACAAAAATAAAAAAAAAAGCGATTTTCTGTTTCAGGGTGGTTAATTATATATGTTAGAACCAATTATTTTTGGAAAATCGAAAATTACCAGAAACATTTCGGCTACAGATTTATTATTAGTATAGATTAGTGTTCATATAACTAATATATAATTTTTTACGTTTCTTATCAAACCCATGAACACTGTATAATTGGCCCAACATGTGTGGTTTATCTTTGAATATTATAATTCGCTTAATTTTAATCTTAAAGTTATCAAAATTAAAATTACCTAGGTCTGGATTTATTATCAATATGGACTTATACAGTGTGTTCGTAGCTCGGCCGGACCGTTCCGCGGCGGTCTTGGACTGGGTGAAGATTGGCGCGCCTGCCGCCAGAGTAGCGCTGAAGCCGCGGAACGGTCCGGCCGATCTACGAACGCACTGTATAATCTTAGTCCATTACTCTGGCTGTAATTTAGACCAGTAGCTGTGTAACATTTAGGTACAGCTAAAGGGCATTTCAGATTTCTTGTGGTAGATTAAACATGCGATTCTTCTTTATAGGCTATTTATGACGATTTATTATATTTATGTTCAATTTGGAAAACATTAAATTCGAAATAAATAAAATTTGTTGGCTTGTTTAGGCAAATTTTATTTATCCGCTTTTGTATCAATATAACTGAATGACAGATTTGAACCAAATCTACATAAACTAATCGCAGAATATTTATAGAGATATGAGAGAGTAGACTAACAAATTGATAATAGTAATATACGTTACAAGAGCGGTATGTTGACGTTTTCATGGTCGAGGAAAAGATTGAAAAAGCGAAACGTAGTTGAGACGAATTTCTAATTAGTTGCAATGAAATCTCCATGTTGGTTTCTGTTTAATGACGCCAACTTCGAAACACCAAAATATCTTTCTTCAACATTGTTGCTGTAAAATATTTTCTGTGTTTACTATACTCCAGCAGGCCGTGATATACGTCTGTCTTTTCCCCCCCCCCCAGTCTATAAATGCGAACTTAAGACAAACGGTAAGGTTATGTAATGATTTATTTTTCATTTTAATATTTTAACAATACTATTTATATAACATATTGCAGTAATAACATCGGCATCTAGAATCTCGTTGATTTTTTCACGGCTTCCTTAATATTACTTGTGTCAGGAATGCAATAAGTTTCGTGGAGTAGTAGACTTTACTTAATTTTTGCAAATATTTAAAAACAATAATTAACATTGCAATTTAGGTGAAATTGCAGTGGTAAGTTTCCAATTTATAATTATTACTATGTTAAACGTCTCTAAAAATAATATGTTAAAAGCCTAAAGCAGTAAAATGAATGTCGCGCTTAAGCGGTAAGAAGAGGGAAATTGTTGTGTGTGTTAGGTTGGGAATACTGAATGTGATATTTCACACTTACTGCGTATTGGTTCTGTGCGGAAAAGAAGCAAATACGCATGATCTCGCACAAATTATTTTTATGCTCGACCATGCCGAAATGTAGTAATTATACACTGGTAGCAGCCCTTTAATGGACCTCATTAAAGTACACCTATTCATTAAAGTTCAAGTGTTCCACCAATCAGAAAATACCATTGTAGCAATATGAAAGCGCAAGTATCGATTATTCTCGGATATGCAATCGAAAGACAGCAATAAATCAATAGATCACCTATATTTGAAATAAAGTCAGTTCCGTTACTATAATAATTAGCGTTAATTGCAAATAATATTCAAATAAATTCAATTTTTCATCTCGTTTTTCAATGTCTAATTCAATTTCAAGGTTATATCAAGATTAATGTTTATTTTACTCTCTAGATTATATCAAGGTCAATGTCGACATTTGTTTCTCGGAAAAAATCAATACTTTCGCGTCTGCGCACATCTCACAATTTACGAGGTATTGCAGAAGGTCAGTTCCGCTCCTCAGTCAGGTAATAATAACATGAATACTTATGAATAATTTCAAGTTAGAAATATGGTCGAGCATAAAAAGTCGTATGAAACTCGCCTATAATGGTAATTAAGACGCTCGTATGAAAATTATGAAACTCGCTTGCGCTTGTTTCATAAACATACTGTCCACACCTGTGGAGTAACGGTCAGCGCGTCTGGCCGCGAAACCAGGTGGCCCGGGTTCGAATCCCGATCGGGGCAAGTTACCTGGTTGAGGTTTTTTCCGGGGTTTTCCCTCAACCCAATACGAGCAAATGCTGGGGAACTTTCGATGCTGGACCCCGGACTCATTTCACCGGCATTATCACCTTCATTTCATTCAGATGCTAAATAACCTAGATGTTGATACAGCGTCGTAAAATAACCCAGTTAATAATAACATAAACATACTCGCGTCTTAATTACTACCATTATAGGCTCGTTGCATAATGTACTATTTCGAAGTTTGTTAGCCTATGTGATATATTAATTAATTTATCAATGTATTGAGAAATGATTGGATGAGTGAATCAGTGAACGAACCAGAGATTTAATAAATCAATTACGATATATATATATATATATATATATATATATATATATATATATATATATATATATATAATAGCGGGTTTGAAACAGACATTCCTTTTACACTTCAGTTTTCGTAGTTGAACTCAGATGAGGCAACGCTGGGCACGTACTAAGTACTGCAAGATGTAAACAAACAGGTAGAAGCGCTCTGTCTCCCAAGATGAATGGACCATTGAGAGCGGAGCTGATAATGAAGCAGTGTTCCGCGTCAATGGGAACAACAACAGCGGAAAGTTGTCATCTTCGGATGCCGTTGAGGTCTTTGAATTGCAGTCTCAAGGTTTCGTTAAATAAAATTACAGGGATGCTGATAATAAAGTGTTCCGTACAAAACAGAATAAGTGGTTTCGTCTATTGTGTAACGAAGAAAGACGGGAGAAATTTAATAAGGTGCATTTGTATCTCCATAGCAACAGGTTTTGTGCAAAAAAATGACAAGCGTATCTTTGATGTTCTCTTTAGATTGTCATTTATGATCTACAGAATTATACCACAGTCTATACATACAGTCACGAAGCCTGAGGTGATTTTTTGCATTTCTCGCCAAACAGCGCTCCAAGCGGCTAGCGACTAGGAGTACAATAGACTGTGCCGTATTTCGCATTGTTGTGAAGAAAAGGAAAAGTTGTGTAAAATGTTAAATGTTCGTTATCGATTGTAATAAAATATGTTAATGCCTAAAATACAATAATTGGAATAATAATATGCGACCAGGAAGAGACGTTTGTAGTGATATAAATTGTAAGAAAAATAGGCCAGAGTTATCCTTAATGGAAGGAAGGTGTGAATTTTTCCAAAAGAACATGGTAATGAAAGTATAATACATTTTATCGTCTGCTAGGGAAGGGGTCTATGATGAGGCGATAGTAGCGATCCTAGTTGCTAGGAACTAGCAAGTTTCAACTGTCAATGGATGCATATTCTCTACGTATGAGCTTCGTTACTGTATGTACTAGACTGTGATTAGACCTATATCACAAACTTAAAACTTCTTCAGTTTTTTCTTAATTGGTTTATTTTGCGACGCTTTATCAACTCCCGTGGTTTCTTCGAAATTCTAGACACTTCTCCCGAATATAATTTAACATTTTCAGATTTTTAAAAATATATTTATGTCGCTTTACCTTAACAAGACATATCGCGACAATGCATAAATAATTATTACAGTTTACATAGCGTTACTGTACTACAATATATAGGGGAAAGTCAGGTAGTATCGGACATCGGGTAATATCGGACAGTGAGTTTCTTTCATCTACCACACGATGATAGTACCTGATTGACATGGTTACGTTTCTGTCATGTCGCATAGAGAAACGTAACCATGTCATTCAGGTACTACCATATGGTGGTAGATGAAAGAAACGCACTGTCCGATATTACCCGATGTCCGATACTACCCGACTCTCCCCTACTACCGGTCAAAAGTTTTCGATCAGCTATGAAAACAATTATACACTTTATTTCAATGTACAAACACATCGGAAAAACTATATACACCGACAAAATAAATATTTTCTCCTTCTATCATTATGATGTGATAGAATATTCAAAACGAAATCCTTGTTTAACCGCAAATCCATAGTTCTGATAGGTGATCGAAAACTTTTGTCCGGTAGTGTACATATTTTTTAAAACAATTTAATTAAGTTTGAACTAAAGATGGATTATTTAGAACTGTTGATAAGTCTGTTGATATATTGAGTGGTTTCATTAGAGGTGATATAAAGGACATTCAGAAACTGTGTGACGTACAGAGATTCTAGTATGAAAATTGTGCATGTTGGAGGAAGAGTTCTGTCTAGAAGAAAAGAATGTGTCATTTTAGTTTGGCCAATTCATAATCTGGTGATTATAACTTGATCTTTACGTTTAAAGTTCTGTATTGGATATTTCATATTGGAATCTTGTATTTTCGGAAACTGATACTGAAAATGTATAGATTACGCACTGTGGTGCCATACAGTACCAGAGAAAGAGACCAGAAAGCTTATAAAACAACCTTATAAAATAGTAATCATGGTTAATGTACAGAGAGTTTGGAGATGGGCTTGTAAAATGTATGTTTTTGAAGGCAGGATGCGAGCTTCGCTGTGAATGAAGAGAGATCCCACCCACCCCACGTGTACGAACGCATTAACGCAGGCGGGACATTCATCCTCTGCCGGTATTGATCAGGGGATTCCCGGAATCCGAGCTTAACGCCGGCCAAAATTTCCAGCCTGTTTACAGACGGGATGGCAGAAATCAGACGAATACAGTGATGGGAGAACTTACAGTGAAAACAGCGAAAAAAAATGCGTCAAAATATGGAAAAAAAAAACGTAGAGGGAGAAAAATTTCATTCAGAATTAAAATATGAATGAAGTATGTAGATATAAATATGTAAAGTACAGACGAATCTAAAATGAAACTTAAATATATTTTATAAAAGAAATTTAATGGAAAATTCACTCCAAAAAAAAGTAACAAATGTATAACAAAATAAGTAAAAAGTACCTAATAAACAACTGGATTTAATAATAATAATAATAATAATAATAATAATAATAATAATAATAATAACAACAACAACAATATAAGATAATAGTATAAGATAATAATAATAAGACGATCAGGTTCTTTTTGCTACATATGAAGACGAGCTGCAATACTCAATACATCACCTGAATACTGGGTGTTCATTTCAAAGTGTGTCATGACGTCACTGTTGATGAATCAGCGATTTGAAGCGAGTTTCAGTTTTTATGTCAGAGAAGTTGCCTATTAATCAAGGCGTTCAATCTGAACTTGAGAACGTGTACTGTATAACTTGAATGTAGTAGCGACAGATGGCGGTCTGTACGGTCTGTGTGCTACCATAACCTCTTTCGAACTGTGTTTTGCGGGGGCAAGTCGTACGCAGGGTATTTGTTATCATCGGTTGCGTACGGCAACATTCCACTAAACAAATCAAATGCTCCGTGTCCATGTTTACCGTCGAAGTTAATGTCAACAAATACGTAAGTAATCGTCTTAACCCTCTCCCCATGTCTCG
The DNA here is from genome assembly GCF_040183065.1 of Periplaneta americana. Classification (NCBI taxonomy): domain Eukaryota; kingdom Metazoa; phylum Arthropoda; class Insecta; order Blattodea; family Blattidae; genus Periplaneta; species Periplaneta americana. The sequence goes on along the minus strand of NC_091118.1, from coordinate 202,032,902 downwards.
ACAGCATGAAAAAAATCACCTCAGTACGTGTTTCCAAACAGTTCACATTCCTACCACTACCGGCGTTACGGTACGTATCGGTAAGTACTCTTCAGAATGAACGCCGTACTTGCTAGGCAACTTCTCTGGCACATAGGTAATACGCCTCTGCGGAAGTGTAGGAAGATTGAATTCTCTAGGCTCATCTGCTAGCCACATGACGGCATACAGAGAGCCATGACACACTTTGAACTGAACACGCAGTATAATAGCACAAAATTTCAATATGAAAATTTCCCCAAACAAAACAAAAATTATGGCGTTCCAAAGTAAACAGCCAGTTAGGAGTAAAATTTGCATTGGAACCCATACGTTAGAACAGGTAAACTCATTTAAATATTTAGGTTATAATTTGACATATTTGCCTCTTACTGATATATTTGAAAATATTCAACATTTTAATGGAGCCTTAAGAACCATCAACCAGGTTTTCACAACCACGAAAACCCAAAAACATGCCAGGTTAAAAGCATATAAAGTTCTAGCAAGACCTGTTCTCATGTATGGTAGTGAGGCCTGGACTGTCCGAAACTCAGATGTTCAACGCCTAACAACTGCGGAAATGAGATTTCTAAGGAGGACTGCCGGCTACAGCTTGCTTGACCACAAAAGGAATTAACTAATTACAAAAGAATTGAAAATTACACCTATTTATTAACATCTCAACCACTATAGACAAAAATGGCTTAACCATGTCAATAGGATGGACCGTTCCAGACTCCCAAGACAAATTCTCCGCCTATATACCACATGGAAGACGATCTTTGGGACGCCCCCTGAAGAGATGGACGGAGACCGTAACAGGCCACTAGCCCTAATACCTGCAAGGACGATGATGATGGTGATGATGATGATGATAATAAAAAGAATGATACTGAAACTGATCAAAAAGAGGAAAAGGAATTGGTTGGGTCACTGGCTGAGAAGAAACTGTCTACTGAAGGATGCACTGGAAGGAATGGTAAACGGGAGAAGAGTTCGAGGTAGAACAAGATATCAGATCATAGACGACATTAAGATATATGGATCATAAGAGGAGACGAAGAGGAAGGCAGAAAATAGGAATAACTGGAGAAAGCTGGGTTTGCAGTGAAAGACCTTCCCTTGGACAGAACATTAAATAAATGAATGAATAATAATAATAAGAAAAAATAAGAATACTTACTTACAAATGGCTTTTACAGAATCCGGAGGTTCATTACCGATCTCACATAAGTTCGCCATTGGTCCCTATCCTGAGCAAGATTAATCCAATCTCTACCATCATATCCCACCTCCCTCAAATCCATTTTAATATTATCCTCCTACCTACGTCTCGGCTTCCCCAAACATATTTTTCCCTCAGGTCTCCCAGCTAACACTCTATATACATTTCTGGATTCACTCATACGTGCTACATGCCCTACCCATCTCAAACGTCTGGATTTAATGTTCCTAATTATGTCAGGTGAAGAATACAATGCTTGCAGTTGTGTGTTGTGTAGCTTTCTCCATTCTCCTGTGACTTCATCCCTCTTAGCCTCAAATATTTTCCTAAGCACCTTATTTTCAGACACCGTTAATCTCTGTTCCTCTCTCAAAGTGAGAGTCCATGTTTCACAACCATGCAGAACAACCGGTATATATAATTTATTTCAAGAAATAGTCTGCCCAGGCATCCTGGGTTGCCAAAAACACAGAATAACACACATATAAGAATAGTAATGATTACAGTAAGATAGATGAGCCAAATTTAAATGTGAACTAGGAGCTTAAGTTTAAGAAATAATAAATTTGTACATATATGTGTAACAATCACACACTAACGAATAGAAAAAGGGGGGGGGTATTATGATATTCCGTATAAATGATTTTTCAGAATTGCCACAGACCCTTTAATGGTTGAAGTAATTATTTTTGGAATGATGTCATGGATTCCAAATGTTTTGATAGTGTTTACAGTTGATCGTGGGATGGTGCCCCTCGCTCCGATCATTAAACCATGTACTTCCCAGGTGGCTTCCATCTGATATTTTTCTCGAAAATACGGAATAGTAGGCTCATAAATTTGTTGTTTTTCTTTGTAACTGTTTTATAAATTCTAACTTTCAGTTTTTTTAAATGCAAACTAGATGGCAGAAGCTTCTTAACCGAATAATAACAGGCATTTCCCATATTTATTCTGCGTTTAATTTTCTTCCGAGTGTCATTTATTTTTGTAACTCTTGCGCGAAGATAATTGAATATCTCCACATCTTCAAAGGATGAATTTCCTTTTTTTTTATTTCCATTTCGTACGATATTCTGGTCACGAGACATAATCGTATTATGCTTAGTCTTTTCGGAATTTACTTCAAAATCTGTCTCCTTATTTGCTCCAAGTAAAATTCCCCTGTTCTCCCTAATAGTTATAATAATAAGAATACTAAAAGTAATAATAATAATAATAATAATAATAATAATAGTAAATTAAAATATGATTTCGAGAGTTAGGCGCTAACAAAAGGGTAAGAAGAAAGAGAGGCTTCTGAAATGAGATTCTTTCGATGAATAGCAGGATACACTTTAAAGGATCATGAATACAGAAATGAATTGAAAATAAATGGTTTGAATGAAATTAGAAATTAGATGGAGACAACATGTATGGGTCCAGTTAATGTTTGAATATACGAATTTTCCGTACTTTATTCTGTTAACACAAAATCTGGTAAATGGTCAGTGCGAGGTTTTGATACTAATTATTGTTTTGTGAAAACACCTGCTTACATTCCATTAATACTTTAGTTCTTACTGAAAAAAGTGATTTTCTGGCGTTAGAAGGTTGTCGAATAACTTCTACGACATTTGAAATTCACTTCGTGTTTGATGTACTGTGTGCGAAGGTGGTTGAGCGTAAGGAGAAAGTGGAAAATTGGCACTGCAGGTTTATTAATAGCTGCGACCACAGATGACGTGGGCGTATGCACACGCCCTGTGTGTATTCATCACACAGAGCTGGAAATAACGAGACGCCGGCCTGAGTGACGTCTATAGAGAGCGACTCTGTGCGTCTGCAGTTCGTCGTTTGTTTCAACGCATGCGGCAGATGGTTGTCATGGAGCGCGATTCGCATTTGTTTCAGGAATAAAAGTGATGCTAAAGATGTAATATGCTCATATTTCATTAGCGAAATTAATTTAATAGGAAAGTAAGCTGTGAAGTTACTGCTTTTATAATGCAATATTCATAATTAAATAAATAAAAGAATAACGAAAAAAAATATAATTTACTTTTATGCAATCCTAGCATTAAAACACGCTTGTTTTGACGCTAAAATCGTGCAAAATTGGCCTAATTCTGGCATTGATGCCAGGAAAGGTTACCTAGCAACTAGTATTCCATGACGTCATCACCGCCTTCACAACACAATTTTATACAACGTACCTGTAAGGAAAAGCTTCAAAACAACAACAAAATAATATTGTTTTAGAAACGGTTACTTAGCAACCACGCAATATATTACGTCGTACCCAGGACTCATGTCTCTACTACGTCATAACATTACATTTTGTAAATTTATAATAGTTTTTTTTACATAATTTAAATGCTAGAATAGCATAAAACGTTGAATATAACACGTGTATAATCTTCATTATGAACACTCGTGAAAATTACCGAGATTATACGCTAGTTATGTAATAGTAATATGCGTTACAAGAGCGGTATGTTGAAGTTTTCATGTTCGAGGAAAAGTTTGAAAAAGCGAAACGTAGTTGAGCTTTTTTAATTTCCGAGAATTGAAAGAAAACATACCGCTCGTGTATCGTACATTATTTTGTGCGAAGATCGTTTATAACATACCTGAAAGAGGAATTTCTAAATAGTTGTAATGAAATCTCCATCTTGGTTTCTGTTCAATGACGGCAAATTTGCAAAATAAAAATATCTATCTTCAACATTGTTGCTTTAAAATGTTTTCTGTGTTTACTATACTCCAGCAGGCCGTGATATACGTCTGTCTTTTCTTTCCCCCAGTCTATGATGAGTATGGAATCTTGTTGATTTTTTCACGGCTTCCTTAATGTTACTTGCAACACGAATGCAGTAACTTTAGTGGAGTTGTAGAGTTTACTTAATTTTTGCAAATATTTAAAAACAATAATTAACAGTGCAATTTAGGTGAAATTGCAGTGGTAAGTTTCCAATTTATAATTATTACTATATAGAACGTCTCTAAAAATAATATGTTAAAAGCCTAAAGCAGTAAAATCAATATGTCACTTAAGCGGTAAGAAGAGGGAAATTGTTATGTGTGTTAGGTTGGGAATACTGAATGTGGAGTTTTAGACTTTCCGCGGATTGGTTTTGTGCGGAATCCAAGCAAATACGCACGATCTCTGGATTTTACCGTGATAGTGTTGGTTGCTATTGACAACGGAACGTAAGTCACATTGCTTCTCTAGGGAACTAAGTGAAAATATGTTTCATTCAACAGTAACATAGCAACAAACAAAAGAATACTCAAAAGTCAACTATCCTCCCAACAGATCTGATATTAAATCATGTAAAATGAAGAAGTATAGTTTTATTACGTAAAATGTGGGACTGGAAAAAACATTAGGTCTATGTGTAATTCGTGATTTATGTGGAATTTGCTAGACTTGGACTACTTAATTGCGAACTCGTGCTCGGATAGAAAAAAAACTACTTATCTCCCTTAATACATAAATAACTATTTCGTTATCAGAAGTGATGTAAATGATTATTTTCATAAAAACATTACAATGAACTCCTCTTAAGACAACGATGCTATATCTATAGAAAGTGTAATGAGAGCTAAGAGAGATGGAACGGGTTTCGTGGTGAGCTATCAGTGGAGTCAAGAAACATTTAAAATGCAGTAATGGAGTCAGTCATTACGGCACACACAAGGAAATTCAGGTCTGCCTTCCGCTTCAATATCTCATGCAACATTTTCCATCACAATTCTTAAAGCATATGCTGTTGATCGAATACAGAAGGTTCTTAGTAAATATTCTATCGTATATCCACCCCAAGAGTTATAACAAAGTTGATAGCCTTATAGATTATTGCATATTATATAGCATTAGAATGTACCATTAGAGCATAGGAGCCACCGGCGGGGCTCAGTCGGTTAAGGCGCTTGCCTTCCGGTCTGAAGTTGCGCTCGGCCGCGGGTTTGATCCCCGCTTGGGCTGATAACCTGGTTGGGCTTTTTCCGAGGTTTTCCTCAATCCTAAGGTGAATGCTAGGTAATCTATGGCGAATCCTTGGCCTCATCTCGCTGAGACCAATCTCATCGACGCTAAATAACGTCGTAGTTGATACAGCGTCGTAGTTGATACAGCGTCGTTAAATAACCAATTAAAAAAAAAGAGCATAGGGTTTCCAAACCAGAGACCCGGGTTTATATGTTAGTATTTTTTCCCTACTTTTAAAAAAGATTTTCATGTCGATTTTTTTTCTGTGCTTTCCTTAGACATTGAGCTATAGTCCGCGTCACCGGTTTTGGCGTGTGAAATAAGTAATGAGAACGTTAAGTACCGCAGTCAGACTGACAAATGTGTTTGACAAATGGCTGATGTGACGTGTATAGGAAGTGGTAACATTCTCAGCTGCACTAGCAACATGCTCACAAACTGGGCACTATATATCTAGGACATACGCCAAAAATGCTGGCGCCAACTGTACCAATTAAAGAAATTACAGCGCAATTTATTGACTATCATAGAAGCTACAATATGATAAATTATTAATGGAGCGGAAAATATCGTATAATAGAACCTTACGTTAAAGGAATACGTTCAACAATCCCCTTTTTTTTGTCTCTCTATGAGGCCGGGAGGGGAACATCTCTATGCACCGCGACCTGAGGTCTATTGTGCCCCCCTGCGATGAGTTGTAGCCCAACGACACCACCCAACCCGAACCGACCTAACTCCTAATACTCTAACGACCAGTTCCGCCATTCATCTAAGTCCGTGTACCATTCCACTCCAACAGTCCCCCCACATCCCCCCTCAAACGGTCGGAGGTGTACGCCACCCCCCTCCCGTCTGGCCAACGATCTGAAGTCTTACGATTCTTTCCGAAGTTTTACGAACATTAACATACGTCACTACTGACTTCAACATAGCGTCAGCCGTATAGCGGGCGAGGAGAGTGCGAAAAATCTCTTTACATCAGCTGTGGCGAAAATGTGACTCGCGAGCACATCGTGGCTCGCAGTGATAGCTATGCGCATTTCTCTTGCTTCCTACCTCCCCCAATCCCCACTCTCTCACTCATTGGAGTCAAACTCCGCTCCATTTGTTTTTGTCTCTGACCTGCGAGTGGCGTATCGTCGCAATGTCTCTCTCGAAACCATGTACCTCTACAAAAACAGGATGGGAGGACACAATTTTTTCTGTCAATATGATGAGAATATTAAATGTATGATTTGTTCACAGTATTACGAGGAAAACGGTTGTATAACATAAAACGGCATTATACTACACGTCACCCATGAAACATTAAAAGGTTAAATATTATTATTATTATTATTATTATTATTATTATTATTATTATTATTATTATTATTATTTCTGTACGTCGACCCTTTTTCAGCAGATGTACGAATAATGCGGTTAGATCTTCAAGTCAAACTCGTACATTTACAATATGATGTTAAATGAAAGCTAGATGTAAGGACTTGAAAAAATGTTGAACTTTTCAAATCTTTGCCAAAAAATAAATATCCGAAGCTTCGTTCTTTCGCTTGCTCCGTTGAAGCCATGTTCGCTACAACTTACGTTTGTAAAAATTATTTTCAGCAATGAAAATAGTAAAAACCAAATTTAGATCACGACTGACAGACAAATACCTTCGTGATCAACTACAACTGGCAGTAAGTGGCATAATTCCTGGTTTTGAAACTCTGTCACCGAGACATTCTGAAGACAGTTAATTTTAGGTTGTGATAATGTGCCCTATGTTTTCTTGTTCATTTCTTTCTTCGTTACACGTACTAAACATTAGTTTGTAGCCTTGTACTGTATAAAATTTTATTTAAGTGCTTGACGTAAGGAAAATGAAAATCCGTTAATAAGTCAGACAGTTGCTTCACTTCCCCTTTGGGTGTCCGCCTCCCTCCATAGGTGCTATGCACGTTGCAGGTTACACAGTGGCTCGGCGCACGATCACATTTTCACCACGGCTGCTTTACATGAATAGGGATTTTTCGAATTATCTTGAGACCGTATTCCTACAGTAAATGTTATAAAATATGTGTAAACTATTTCCAACTAAAGATTGAAGTAGACGTAAACAAAACCGAAATGTATTACTCCGCAATCGCAAGCTAGCTACCAAAGCAGCCACCAGGGCGCATTATTTTCAGCAAGTGAGCACGCAGGGCAGCCACCGTCTGATATATTGCAGACATTTCAACACATTCATTGAACTAACCCGTAAAATGCTCACAGAGGGTTAATATTTATTATTTCTCTACTGGGAATAGTGGATTTTCATTTTCTGTAGATTCGTGATTAAATGTTATTCTTTGAAGAGTAGAGAATTTCTTTAATTCTACAGAAATTTATTTGAGGTTGACAACACTGAATCTCGCACTGTGTTATACCAGCTGTGCTGATGTGCTCTGTGAAGCTGCAAGTCACCTTGGGAGGGACTTAATGCCTATTACGCATGCGCGTTGCCGTAATACACGTTACAATGATTTAACCAGTGGCGTAGCGTCAATGTAAGCTAAAAAGCTTAGCTTCCCCAGTTAATAATAATTTCATAATAAACCTGCAGTTTATGGAGAAAATTATTTATTAATTTTAATAGAATTTATATTTACGCTTTAAATATTGTGATGCGGCAGCTCAGGATGATTTGTGATGCAGCAGTAAACAAGAAGCCTGCACACACCAGCTTCCAAGCAGACTGGTTTCTTCTGTGTAATCCACCCCGCAGATTTTCCATCCCTTTTAAACTACCCTAGTCGCAAGCCTCGAAAAGAAGCTAGCTTTAACATTTAAAATAAGTAGTTTCCGAGTTATCCCTTTTCGTCAGTTGTGTTCAGTTGAAGTGTTAGTGTGCATTGTGGCTGATATAATAAATAATGAGCGAAATAACAGTTCCTGACACTAATTTACTTGAATTTTTTAGGACAATTGTATTATCAAGACTGACTTACGAACAAAAGTGTGATGTATAAAACAAATGACCGACTCCCTTGCTGTCAATGAAGGACACAACCAAAAGACAGACGATAGTAATATTGTGATTTCTCTAAGTATGACAGGGAGTGAGCTAATGTTTTACGTATACGTGTCTATTTGTTAGAGATATGTGTAAACCGTGAAATCGTATTTTATTACGTATCATTTGAGGTCATGCCTTATTGGTGTTACTTACGATGTTCCAACCAATCTTCGACTGCTGACTTGACATTGACTACTATTTATTTTAAGACTGTATTTTTGTAATACATTTTCTCATATTGTATGAAAGACAACTTGAGTTAGCTTCCCCTGCTCAAAATTTCATGCTACGCCACTGGATTTAACATTTAGTATCTGAAACTACTAATATAAACATGTTGTTTAAATCGTAAGAAAGTGTTCTTATAAGCATGTTTAATTCACTCGTATTCCATGTATATTATACATTTTATTATTTTAGAAGGAACTATTTTAATATGAGGAACAAGATGACAAGCTCGAGTTTGGAGGCGTTGTGCGTCCAATAGCCTATCAGGAACCATTATGCCACGTGCATTTATTTACATTTACTTCAATCTTTAGCTGGAAATAAAGTAGGTGGTGTAACTTTTAGTCGACGCTGTACACGTCTGTACTTTGTGCCTTGTCTCATTCTACTGCGACTGTAGAAGACACACGCCCTCCTGTTTATTTATCTTAAAGCCACGATCCCTTCAAAGTTCCTCGGAATCTGATCCCGTGAGGGGGAGGAAGCTAATAACGAACTCTCTCTTACTGTCGTCAGCCACTTTCTGTGTGCTCTGATATTTGCATAAAGCGCCAGGAAAAAAAATATATTATATCGGCGAGGGAAAAGGGTTTGGAAGGAGGGTTGTTTGTTCCAATAGAGGAAGAAGCGGTGGTAAGAGCACTTGAACAATCAGCAACGTGCTTTACTCCAATCTCTACTCTCACCATGAAGATCTTGATATTCTTAGATAATCCACGAAATGCATCTGCTTTCATCGCACACATACTACCAAATTTTAGAGTCAACATCAGAATCTACGTCGATATCATAGTCGAATTTTATCTTTCTCATTCCCACTTCGTCCCATTCAACTTCAGAGTGTAAACTGACTACTCCAATATTCTTGTTGAAATTCAGTGGCGGTTATATGCTCTCATTAGACTTATGGTTTGTTATTGTTTTAATGTTTTTAGTGTATTATTATTTCGTACAGCAGAGTTCGTATAGGTCAGTGTCTGTCAGATGCGTTTCCAATTCACTGTGGACTAAAGCAAGGAGATGCACTATCACCTTTACTTTTTAACTTTGCTCTAGAGTATGCCATTAGGAAAGTCCAGGATAACAGAGAGGGTTTGGAATTGAACGGGTTACATCAGCTGCTTGTCTATGCGAATGACGTGAATTTGTTAGGAGAAAATCCACAAACGATTAGGGAAAACACGGGAATTTTACTGGAAGCAAGTAAAGAGATAGGTTTGGAAGAAAATGCCGAAAAGACAAAGTATATGATTATGTCTCGTGACGAGAATATTGTATGAAATGGAAATATAAAAATTGGAAATTTATCTTTTGAGGAGATGGAGAAGTTCAAATATCTGGGAGCAACAGTAACAAATATAAATTATACTCGATAGGAAATTAAACACAGAATAAATATAGGAAATGCCTGTTATTATTCGGTTGAGAAACTTTTATCATCCAGTCTGATGTCGAAAAATCTGAAAGTTAGAGTTTATAAAACAGTTACCGGTATATTACCGGTTGTTCTGTATGGTTGTGAAACTTGGACTCTCACTTTGAGAGAGGAACAGAGAATAAGGTTCTTAGGAAAATATTTGGGGCTAAGAGGGATGAAGTTACAGGAGAATGGAGAAAGTTACACAACACAGAACTGCACGCATTGTATTCTTCACCTGACATAATTAGGAACATTAAATCCAGACGTTTCAGATGGGCAGGGCATGTAGCACGTATGGGGGAATCCAGAAATGCGTATAGAGTGTTAGTTGGGAGGCCGGAGGGAAAAAGACCTTCAGGGAGGCCGAGACGTAGATGGGAAGATAATATTAAAATGGATTTGAGGGAGGTGGATTAACCTCGCTCAGGATAGGGACCAATAGCGGGCTTATGTGAGGGCGGCAATGAACCTCCGAGTTCCTTAAAAGCCAGTAGTAGTAGTAGTAGTAGTAGTAGTAGTAGTAGTAGTAGTAGTAGCAGTAGTAGTGTATTATTATTTTTTCTTTTTTTTTTTAATTAGTCGTTTTACAATGTTTTATCACCTACAATGGTTATTTAGTGTCTGAATGAGATAACGGTGATAATGCCGGTGAAATGAGTCCAGGATCCATCGCCGGAAGTTACCCAGCATTTGCTTTTAATGGGTTGAGTGAAAACCGCGGAAAAATCTCAACGAGGTAACTTGTCCTAACCGGGAATTGAACTCGTTGCACGGTCAGACATGCTAACGGTACTTCACAGTGGCGGACGTATTTTTCTTCTTCCAGTTTATGACGTCATTACGTCTTTGTTGGATTGATAACCGATGAGAAAATCTAACACATTTTGTCGCCCTCAATAGCGCAGTTGGTGTAGCGCAGGCCTTCAATGTTCGAGATTGCGGGTTTAATCCCGGCCGAGGTCGATGGTATTTAAGTGTGTTTAATTGCGACAGGCTCATGTCAGTAGATTTACTGGCATGTAAAAGAACTCCTGCGAGACAAAATTCCGGCACAGCGTCGTTAAATAAACCATAATTTAATTTAATTCTAATACATTTAGCGTAACATTAAGTTCAACAATTCACCGCTAGACACAGATCTTCAAAATTCATTGAAATGTTCTTATTAAAATACTGTAAGAAACATTTTATGACAAATCAGCGTTAAGAAAGGATTGTGTGATGGTCTTTAAAAATAGGAAAGTGAAGAATAACGATAACACTGCTTCGAAATAAAAATAGGTGAATGTTACTAATATGTGTGCCCTAAGTCTGAATTTAAAATCCAAATTGCCCCATCACGTACTATTTTTCGGAGAAAATGAATTGAATTTTTATGACTATTACACTCTTACTACGTCATACTACTTTTGACCAATAAAACGGTACAAAAGGACGTATTTCAACCAATCATGACTGCTTATCGCACAATTTTATCGCGTCCCTAGCATTTGTTTAATTTTATCTCGTCCCTAGCATTTGTTTAATTTTATCGCGTCCCTAGCATTTGTTTAATTTTATCGCGTCCCTAGCATTTGTTTCTTTGTTTGCCAACATTTGAAACTGCGCTGGTCTGGACGTAATATATATATATATATATATATATATATATATATATATATATCCATAAAAAATTACAAACCACTCCAGTCGATGCACAGCAGTTTCAAATATGACTCGCATTGGCATTCAAGAACAAGAATTAATAAAAATCACTTATCATACCTATGCATCTTCTGAAATCCGATTTACAAATAAATGAAGAGCACCATTCGGAAATCCTGAATAAGTTGAATACACCATGTAGGCCTAAATCAACGAGTTCCACTTCTATTACGCACACGTCCAATATAACATCAATTGAACCACCAACCACATTCAAATTTGAAAATTGTACATTCAATAATTATTCCTTTTAAAATTATTCATGTTTATTTTTTATGTCATCGTTGTTAATTAAAACTTTTCTAACACTTGTGTATATTAGTTAGGTTATGTTTTATCTTCTGCTATATGATATTATGGATAGTCACGTATCAGAGATTGTTTAATATTAAGATTTATTGAAAATCATCTGTCAAGTGACGTTGATTACTGGGATTCGGATAATTGAAGTGGAGTGTTGCATTTTAATCAAAATGAAACTGAATCAACAAAGCCTTCTTGACTAGTAACATTGCCATCGTGTATAATAGATCGAGAACTTCTCGACGAGAAGGCATTGCTCACTACTGCCATCTAGCATGTATCTAGCGTAATATTTGTAATGTTGAGATGGTACAATAATACATTTGAAGACAGTTGTATTTTCGTAAGTCAATTAATATTTTATTGTATTGGAGTACTTCGTTACTTCTAATCTTTATATACTTTCTTCTAATCGTGTAATAGTCAATTAAATCCCACTCGAGTTTTGATTTTCTCTAGATAAATCAAAACGTCTAGTGAGATTACTGTTGACAAAACTTGTTTGTTTTTAATTTTTCACTATTACTGATAAAATTACAACACACTAGGAATTCAAAATTCCTCTTAATACTTTAAAAATGTGTACTGGATACAGAAATGATGTTACATAGTTTAAAACACAATAAAAAAAATGTTTCATGCGTATAAGGAAAAAAATCTCGGAATTTGAACTTACATTTAAAAATAATTTTCTGGATGTCTTCTGTTTACAACTAGACCCGGAACTGTATTTTACAAGGAACCAACAATAGTCTGCAAATCTGCTGGATGATGATCTTCATATCGCCTTTCCATTTCAGATATTTCTTGATGAAATCTTTCCCCACGCTCTTCATTTACCGCTCCAACGTTAGGAGGAAAGAAATACAAATGAGAATGTAAAAAGTGTATTTTGAGACACATATTACACTCCATTTTGTCATATGCACTTAACATGATTTCCACAACAAGTTCTATGTAGCTCTCTATCCTAGAATTTCCTAGTAAATTTGAGCAAACGTCTTTGAAAGCGCGCCATGCCATTCTTTCTGTAATGAAAAGTTTTTCCTCAAACAAAGGGTCAGCCATAACTTTGTGAATTTGTGGACCGATGAAAATGCCCTCTTTTAATTTGCCTTCACTCAAACTGGTAAACTTTTCCTTTGAATACTGAAAACCACACCCTTGTTTGTTCATTGCATAGACCTCACTTTGAACTGTTACAAAATTTACTTAATAGAATGGACCAGTTTATTTATTAGAAGTACAAAAGAACATGCCAACAACCATAAGAAACAGGAACTAAGACATAAACTCATAAAATGCATTAACTTTTGTTTTGGTTTATACCCCCAACCCGCGCCAGATGTTTCCCGGGGAAGAGCTTATCGAAAAGTGAAATCATAGTATATCTTAAAAGCCTTACGTGATACGAAGAAAAGAGATGCATTTTCGGTTTCAGCGCACATCAAACCATAAGGGACACATTGTTTTAAGTAGGAGCAAAATTCTTGTTGTTCAGTATACAGACGTGGACAAATTATTAACAAAATTGACGATTTTTATGATAATTCCATTTACAAGATTTGACTTTTCAATTTAGACTACAGTTGACAATTTTGGATAATTTCTATCATTACAGTAGATAGAAATATGCAAAAATGTCAAATGTAGGCTATTCTAAATTGAAGAGTCAAATTTTGTAAAAAAATATATAATAAAATCTTCAATTTTGCTAATAATTTGTAAATATGCAAAAATGTCAACTGCAGTCTAAAGTGAAGAGTCAAATTTTGTAAAGATATATAATAAAAATCTTCAGCTTTGCTAATAATTTGGAAATATCCAAAATGTCACCTGTAGTCCAAATTGAAGAGTCGAAATTTGTAAAAATATATAAAAAAAAATCTCCACTTTTGCTAATAATTTGTAAATATGCAAAAATATCAATTGTAGTCTAAATTGAAGAGTGAAATTTTTTTAAAATATACAATACAAATCTTCGATTTTTGTAATAATTTGGAAATACGCAAAGATGTCAACTGTAGTCTAAAGTGAAGAATCATAGTTTGTAAAAATATATAATAAAAATCTCCAATTTTGCTAATAATTTGTCCACGTCTGTAATTGAATGGTTTTTAAAAATTATTTTTTAAGTATACACTTATCTGAATATTCTACTAAAACTTATAGATAGGTACCTTAGCTTAGATTCAAAATAATATAGTAAAGATGAAGGGAAAAAGAAGGTCTCTGTCATTATATTGAAATTGTAAGAGACTTTGCTGATCTTTGTTGACGGGGAGATGTAGTTCCTGTTTCCAGGACGTCGTGTTTCAGTTATACTTAGAACAGGAGGCAGATAAACCTCCCAGAAGGTTAAGTGCGGCTTTCAAATGGGATTATAACCTTGACACTGAGTCTGCATGCAATTTAAGCTTCTTACTTCCGGATGGAGAAGTACAAGCGACGTTTATGTAGCGATCGATGGGGCTCATCTCGCCCGCCGGAACTGCAATCATCCAGCGTGATTACGTCACAGATGGGGCAAGCTGCCGTATCACCCGATTTACGAGAGATTTATGCAAACAGAGATCGCAACGCTGAATTCATTCATAATTAAACGGTAAGAAATTATAAAGATTGTTGCTTGTTGAAGAACAAAATGGTGGACATATTCAACATTTAAACTGGATCCAATAAATCCCATATCTTAGTGAGTATAGGCTAAGGGTGTTATTGTTTTATGTATATCTTAATTCTTAAAAAAGATTATGGTGACGTCAAAATGTAACTTACTTTTGAATAGTCCTATACTTTCAGCAAGCGATATGTTGAAATAGTAATATGCGTTACAAGAGCTGTACGTTGAAGTTTTCATGTTCGAGGAAAAGTTTGAAAAAGCGAAACGTAGTCGAGCTTTTTTAATTTCTGAGAAGTGAAAGAAAACATACCGCTCGTGTATTGTGCATTATTTTGTGCGAAGATCGTTTATTACATACCTGAAAGAGGAATTTCTAATTAGTTGCAATGAAATCTCCATCTTGGTTTCTGTTCAATGACGCCAAATTTGCAAAACAAAAATATCTATCTTTAACATTGTTGCTTTAAAATGTTTTTTGTGTTTACTATACTCCAGCAGGCCGTGATATACGTCTGTCTTTTTTTTCCCCCAGTCTATGATGAGTCTGGAATCTTGTTGACTTTTTCACGGCTTCCTTAATGTTACTTGCATCACGAATGCAGTAACTTTATTGGAGTTGTAGAGTTTACTTAATTTTTACAGATATTTAAAAACAATAATTAACATTGCAATTTAGGTGAAATTGCAGTGGTAAGTTTCCAATTTATAATTATTACCGTATTGAACGTCTCTAAAAATAATATGTTAAAAGCCTAAAGCAGTAAAATCAATATGTCACTTAAGCGGTAAGAAGAGGGAAATTGTTATGTGTGTTAGGTTGGGAATACTGAATGTGGAATTTTAGACTTTCCGCGGATTTGTTTTGTGCGGAAACTAAGCAAATACGCACGATGTCGCACAAAAGGACATTAAATAACTTTGGATACGCTTTTCGGTGCTTAGTTTCATTTAGAATTCACTCACACAGAGCAGCTGATCTGATATTGAACACGGTGCACGTGACAACATTGTACACAGAGGTTCATGTACCTTGCCATGCATTTACGATAGTCTCTAGGGACGGCAGCGTTTTCACGGCTGAGCACCAAGCATAACAGCCCGGAGGATGGAAGCTATCATCAGTCACTTGTTTCGTTCGACATGCATTGGTGTTGTCATGGCAACCACGATCTCTGCTGGGAAGCAGATGCGACATTGTCATAACAAAACACTAACCAATCCAGTCTGTAACCTACTTTCAAGCTATGAAGAGTAGAAAGCAGTACTGATAGGAAGCATAAACATTGATTACATCCTGACGCAAGCAGTGAGAAATTGGGAATTGGAGTCACTTACAGCAACGCAATAAACAAAAGAGTAAACGGACAGATATGACATACCAAAAAAAAAAAAAAAAAGATCAAACAGCTCACATCAGAAGATGTGGCGTTGTTACGATACTCATTTCATAGAATTTGTGTCTTCAAAGACAGACTGAAAACCCATAACTATAGCCCGGTCGCTCTAATTTCCGGCAGCCAATCACGTTGCAGGTCGGCTACATTTAAACGTGTGTGTCTTGTGATTCGCTTATGAAGACGTTATTCATTTCTTAAGGCTCGATGAATACTTAATATAATCGCCCGCCATTTTGGCTCTTTCGTTGGCGTTCGCAGAAAGCACATGAAGACGTTATTTGCCGCTCAATTATTTGCTGAATTACATTGCATTTGATTTATTATCATAGGAGCTACGACATGATAATGTTTAACGGTATGGCAAATAGATTCCTCGTATGGTAGCTCGGGAACGAAAGAACAAAAATGGCGAACGATACTACCTACCTAGACTTTATAGAGCCTTCACTTCCTAAGACGTAAGCAAAGGGGCGGAGTCACGCCGGAAATAACAGCGTCGCGACTATAGGCTAGGATCTTTAGATAAATAAATATTTTATTTGCACTATAATAGATACTTGTAATTGTGTTTTAAGTTTCGGACAAGGTCACCTGAGCATATACAGGGATATCATTTTATTTTTGCTTCAGTTTTTATTGTCCCTGAGTTTTGGAATGTACTTCACTCCCACCCTCTCTGCTGGTAAACTTCCAACCGTTCCCCACACAGAACCAAGGCCGCGTATGCAGTCAAAGTCGCCTTATAGTAAACAGTACTGAGTTAGTGAGTATAGTAGGCTGCGTTCCAGAAATATGTTCGCATTTTCCAGTGACGAAAAAGCTTTCAATATTGAATCATATTTTCGCACAGGTACTGTCGTCCGTTTGCCTACGTCGCATCCCGGTTTCCCCCACCCGATTCTGGTCGCCCCTCTGTAAAGGCTAGTGGCTGGACTGTCTTAGTTCTTTTCTGAAAACATTAATTTCTGTTAGGAATTGGACGTCTACGTAATATTATACAACTGTTTAAAATAACCTAAATAAAAGAGGCTCGTTAAGTAATTAACTGTCACGTGATTGTCCCCCTTTCTACGACCCTGCGACAAAACCACTTGGACGGAGAATAGATAGCATGTCTGAGTAATTTTATCTTTGTGGATCTGGCAGAAGTGAAGATTGAATTTACAGTACGTAAGGTACTCTTTTATAAAGCAGGCACAGAATTATTTCAGCATGAGTTGCTAGTACGAAGGACGAAACTGGTAATTGGAATTAGGTATAAGAGTCTATAGTGCGATAATATGCAGAAAAGAATTGAAGCCTGTATCGAAATGAACGGCCACCATTTTCAAAAATGTGATTAAATATCCATGTTATGATTATTTTTCAATTTAACTTCATTCTCTATATTGTACGCTAATGTGCTGTAGACAGTATAATATACACTGCATACTGAATACTTCCGAATGGATAGCTCAGTTCGTGAATAAACACACTTATTAATACTGTACTGTATTTTGATTAAACAAAAACCTAATAAAAATTATCAAACTCAAAATCACGATATTTCCTAGTTTACGTAAATGGATGAACTACTTTTCTTCCCTCCTACACCTAGTAAAGTGATTTGCTTGTATTTTACGCCAGTATCATCGAACTCCAGTCGTGGAAGAGAGTAGCAAACGGTGTTTCCGGTTCTTAACAGTTAATCAAAAGGTATAGTTGGGTTAATATTAGAAATGTTAGTAAAAATAAAATGATGTACCTGTATAAAGTATACACATTAAAACTAAATGATATGTCAATCTTCATTAAACTATGGTATTCACTTAACGTTAACCCTTGCTTTCTCCGTTTTTAATAAATGGCGCTTGGCCCATAGCCAGGTTAATATTAGAAATGTTAGTAAAAATAAAATGATGTCCCTGTATAAAGTATACATATTAAAACTAAATGATATGTCAATCTTCATTAAACTATGGTATTCACTTAACTTTAACCCTTGCTTTCTCCGTTTTTAATAAATGGCGCTTGGCCCATAGCCAGGTTAATATTAGAAATGTTAGTAAAAATAAAATGATGTCCCTGTATAAAGTATACATATTAAAACTAAATGATATGTCAATCTTCATTAAACTATGGTATTCACTTAACTTTAATCCGTGCTTTCTCCGTTTTTAATAAATGGCGCTTGGCCCACTATGATTCTGAACCCTTCAATTCAGTTCATAAGGTCTTGTATTCATCTCCGGATACATTGCGGCCTTTTAACCTATTTCTCTCTTTATTCTAGTTTGTTTCGTACTTATTCTGCAGTTTAACATGACCTTTTCTGTAGACATCTATTGAATGAAGGAAACAATTACTTTTAATTCTTCAGTAATCTCCTTAATGAGGAAGTACGTGTAGTTGACATTGCACCGTTTATTTTTAGTATCCCGTATATTAAAACTTCTCCTCAGCCTCTGCTGTGGTCGGAATTCGAATTTCTCGTGTTTGTCGTAGGCTGCACACCTTAATGACGGCAGACCGAGGTTGGCTTTGTGACGTTAGAAACCCAAAGTAATTAATCTGGTTGGCTAGGAGAATTTCCCACAACGAAAGGATGTAAATGGAAACTGCGATGAACTTGTAGCTGAAAGGAAATTGTAAAACTGAAGTTACGCTGCAAAGACTTAAATTGAGTCCAAACTCAATTACCCGGTTCGTTTTATTTCCATCGGATTCGCTTTATTTCTGTCGCGTTGCTCAAGCAAAGGTCAAATGTCAGAGCTGTTCCATCCCATTGTCCTTTCTGTTCTGGTAAACAACAAATTACATATAGGATTAATATGCCATAAAAGGAATATTAACTCGTGTTGTGTTAAAATAACTTTGTAAGCCTTGAAAATACCATAATCCGCTTTCAGCATTGTAGAACTTTAACATTAAAAATAACGGAATTATGTATTGCGTACCATTAATAGATATTACTCAAAAACATCTGAAAGTGTTTATTTTTGAAATTATTTACGATACAGAGCGATCTATATTCATTCATTCATTCATTCATTCATTCATTCATTCACAGAGTTTTGCTCAAGAGCAGGTCTTTCACTGCAAACCCAGCATTCTTCAATCTTCTGTATTTTCTCCCTTTGTCTCCTTATACGATCCATATACAGTCCGTGGTAAGAATAAACATGAGTACCGGTATATAGTATAGAGTGGCCTTTTTTAGTATATACTCTTGTTAGTAAGAATAAAAACATTTGAGTGCCTACTCATTTTTGATTACATACTCATAACATGGAAGCATAGTAGAATATACTCAAGTGTCCATCTTGTACAGAATATATACTCATGCTTGATAAGAATAAAAGCTAGTATATTCTCATATTTATAAGTTCGTTCTCATGTTATTCTGAGTATGGTTTGTAGCAGGCTTAATTCTGAATATTTGTTGATTTGTGTTCAGTTTTAAGTTAAATGAAAAAAATGGCAGAATTTATGAACGATGTAGTACCTCATGGAAAAATATAGAAAAAGTCGTGAACTTCAGAAGCTTTTAACGCTTCACAAAAGTGAATGTGAAAAAGGTTAAACACGTATTTGTTATTCATAAAAAACACAACCTATAAAAATATGAATGACTATCAAATTATAAGGTTAGATTGTATCGTTAAATATAATTAACAATTGCAGTTTATTTTGTAAAACTTGAATTGCAGAATGCAATTACTTGTAACTTTATATATATATATATATATATATATATATAAAACTCTCTATAATAAAAAATAGAAATGAAATTTTAGAAATGGATTGTAATCTCTATGCAACATTCGTAATGACGATTTCCCAGTACTATTTTCTTGTTTACTTATTAGCGTCACTTATCTGATTCACTCTGTTTTTATGTTTATTTATTTATTCATTTATTTATTTACTTATTTATTTGTTTTGTTTAATTTATTTGTTTTATTATTTCATCTATCTATCTATCTATCTATCTATCTATCTATCTATCTATCTATCTATCTATCTATCTATCTATCTATCTATCTATCTATCTATCTATCTATCTATCTATCTATCTATCTACCTACCTACCTACCTACCTACCTACCTATCTACCTATCTACCTATCTATCTATCTATCTATCTATCTATCTATCTATCTATCTATCTATCTATCTATCTATCTATCTATCTATCTATCTACCTATCTACCTATCTACCTATCTACCTATCTACCTATCTACCTATCTACCTATCTATCTATCTATCTATCTATCTATCTATCTATCTATCTATCTATCTATCTATCTATCTATCTATCTATCTATCTATCTATCTATCTATCTATCTATCTATCTATGTATTTATTTATTTATAAAAAGCAAAACACAAACCACTACAGCATGCGGATAGCATGTGAAAGTCTATAAAAAACTGAGCATCACGGTGCAATGTGGTCAAAGAGGATAGGTAACACGAGTACATACTAACTTTTAAACGATCAAGAAGGCTGTAGAGATGAGTATATATTCGCGTTAGGTAGAATGTCTT
Organism: Periplaneta americana; assembly: GCF_040183065.1. NCBI lineage: Eukaryota > Metazoa > Arthropoda > Insecta > Blattodea > Blattidae > Periplaneta > Periplaneta americana. Next base: position 202,012,432 of record NC_091118.1, on the reverse strand, counting down.
TATTCTTGCGAATATGAGTATGTTCTAGTGGTTACGAGTATATGATCACAGGAAGTGCTCATACTCAAAAGTATAAACCTTAAGAAAGTACTTAAGCTTTATTCTTACTACCCAGTATCTTAATGTCGTCTATCATCTGATATCTTCTCCTGCCCCGAACCCTTTTCCCGTTCACCATTCCTTCTAGTACATCCTTCAGTCCTCTCAGCCAGTGACCTAACCAATTCCTTTTCCTCTTCCTGATCAGTTTCAGCATGATTCTGTGGCACCCGTCTGGAACGTTCTGGGCGCGTCGTGGAGTTTCGCGCGCGTCTGGGGACAAGGAAGGCGCGGGGAAGCGGAACTCGGGCTTCGGCAGGCGCTGAAGCGCGGTACGGGGCGAGGGGAAGGAAAACTACGAGACGACGCGGAGCGGAGAGACCAAGGGAAAACATCTGGAAGCAGTTCTCTCCCGAAGATTCTGTAAGCCACGCGGATCGAAGTTTCGAGATGTTATGGTTTAGTAATAAAAGCGCGAGCAATTTTCGGCGGTAAGTCAGTCAGCTGCGAGAGAGTTTTTTCAGTCAGCCTTCAAGTCTTGTATTGGGCAACGGAGACGTATCCAGAGGATCTGAGTTCGAGATGCAGTGAACTTGAGTGAGTCCATAACTGTAGCAGTGTCCATCCAGACGAGTGCGGCATATCCGGAACTCTTGGGTTGGAAGTGCAGTGAACTGTATCTTGAAGGCTTGGGTTCGAAGTGCAGTGAACTGTATCTGGAAGACTTGGGTTCGACGTGCAGTGAACTGTATCTGGAAGACTTGGGTTCGACGTGCAGTGAACTGTATCTGAA